>NC_056056.1:10052500-10192500 GCF_016772045.2 Ovis aries
GCCAGCCGCAACATAAAAAAAAAAATTAAATTATAAACAAACCGGCAAATGTTGTAATCTCTCTCCTCGACACACTCCTTACAGGGAAATTGCTTAAACTAAGCAAAGAATTCAATTTTAATTTGCATAAAATATTTATCAAGGCTTACGCAAATTTCCGCGCGGCTCCCTTCCTGCCAAGTTTAAAATTGCTCAGACGTACAGAGGTGCAATAGCGGCGTGCGAGCGGACCAACTGGGCCGGCCCTCCCGGCCACTTGAGCTTGCACAGACGGACACGCGCCACCATTAGCAGCCAGCCGGGCCCTGCCAATTTTTCCTTTTTTTTTTTCTTCTTTTTTTTTTTTTTTTTCGCAAACAGATTGTTTTTCTCATTATGTTTTTATATCTACCTAAACTGTTAATTAGGCACTTAGAAAATTTTTTATTGGGGCCTAAGTGTAACAAGCTGCTTTGTTCACAGGCACATACCTTGCTGTTGTTCTGTAAACACGAGCTTTTTTTTTTTTTTGCTCCCCAAGCCACATTGTCAGCGGATCATGGGGATGGTGGGATGTGCTGGGAGGAGGTGGTCCTGACCTGGGCTGAGAACTTTGGCCTCAGACTGGCCACAGGGGAGAAGGGAGCGGAGGTGGAGCGAGCGGAGGCCAGGGAAGCTCTGGTGGGCACAGCAGGAAGGTAAATCTGACCTGGATGCCAGCCCTTCTGAGCCCATCAGCCCTTAAGGTCTAACTCCGGAAGGCAGAATCTTAGCAGCTGCACTTGAACTTCCACTGTCTTCCCACTAATGGGGCCCCACCATCCAGCCACTGGCCTTTCAGTCCTTGGTCTCAGCCAAGTTCATTTCCACCTCAGGGCCTTTGCACTAGTTGTTCCCTCCGCCAGGAATGCTCTCCCCCGAAATCTTCACAGTTCCAAAAACAACTCTCAAGAGAGCCAGCCCTGACACCCCAGTCACTTGCTCATGCCCCTAGAGACCTTTGGAGTTGACCCTGTCGAGGTGTTTGTCTATCATTTGTTTCTCCAGCCAGGAGAGATGCTCTGTGAGGGTACAGATCTATCCACACGTAGTCCTTGCTCCATGAATGAGTGAGTGAATGAATATAAACAAATTCCGTACGCAGACACAGGCACACAGCTATAGACAGGCAGCCTTTTCTTAGGGGAACGCACTGCACGAGGCCTGGCACTCTGTGGGTGCTCCATCACTATTTGTGGAAAGACTGGGTGACTGTTTGGGGTGGGGGGTTCCATTGATGCTGCCAGATGGGTCACTGTTTGCCAGGTAAAATGAGGATGCCACCCACACCAGGCCTGCACAGACCACGGCCTCTGCCACCCACACAACCTGCCCTCTTGCAACCAACTGAACCTCAGCAAGTTCAACCAGATCCCCGCCTGGCATTCTCAGAAGTGCCCATCATCATCGGGGTGGCCCCTACAGAGGGAAGGGGGCACCCTTCCGGAGGAGTTGGGATCAGTGGGAAGAGCGAATTAGCTATGGTGAGTGATTAATCAGGAAATAATCAGGTTATACCCATCACAAAAATGTCTGTACGTCGGACAGAGAATCGGCTCTACAGGAAGACAGGGGAAGCTTTGTGATTTGTATCGTGGCCGGAGCAGGGTCCCTGGAGCAAGTAACCAAACCCTACCCCTGCCTCTTAGCAGCTGTGTCTGGTGATATTAATAGGAGCAGCCTCATGGGGTTGCTGGAAGATATGGGGAGACCACGCATGGAAAATCCTCAACACTCCATAAACCTCAGCTCTTAAAACAGCCATTAAGACACCTTGCCCCGAGGACCTGATCCTGAGGTCCCAATGGCTGTGGCAACCACTCTACTGAGCACCCTGCCCCCATCACCAACACCACCACCTTCCCCAGGCCCTGAATGTGAGCTTGGGAGGTACAATCGTTCCCATTTAACAGAGAGAGGCTGCTGCTGCTGCTAAGTCGCTTCAGTCGTGTCTGACTCTGTGCGACCCCATAGACGGCAGCCCACCAGGCTGCCCCGTCCCTGGGATTCTCCAGGCAAGAACACTGGAGTGAGTTGCCATTTCCTTCTCCAATGCATGAAAGTAAAAAGTGAAAGTGAAGTCGCTCAGTCACATCTGACTCTTAGTGACCCCATGGACTGCAGCCCACCAGGCTCCTCCGTCCATGGGATTTTCCAGGCAAGAGTACTGGAGTGGGGTGCCACTGGACCGAGGCTCAAAGTCCCACAGGGAAGGAGGCCCTGGAATCCGGAGCCATCAGTAGAACAATGGGAGGGATCAAGGGACTGTCCCATACAGTCTGGTTTAGAACCATCTCAAGTCACGGTTGGCCTGGACAGAGGTCAGCCCAAGGCCGAGAGGGTCCAAGTGTGAGGCTGGACCAGGTGTGGGGGTGGGACCTGAAGGCCCAGGCTCCTTAGGAGGTCAGCCTCATTTTTGAGCACAGCTCAGAGGCTGGGAGGACCAGGCGGGGTCTGGACAGCATTGGGTAAAGAGGGAAGAACAGCCATCCCATACAGAGCCCTTACTCTGGGCAACGTTCAGCACTAACAAGCTTATAACCCAGATCTCCCTGGATTCTGGTCTCAGCCCAGGGAGAGGGGATCTGAGGACACTGAGGCTCTGAGAAGTGACGGCACCTGTCCCCATCAACCGGTGCATATGCAGGAAGCAGCGCTGGGTTTTGAACCCAGATCTGAGGGGCCCCAGGACTTTTTCCTTTGCTATTACAGGACCCTGGTGATGCACAGGCCAGCATCAGGCAGGTCTGACTCAAAGCACACACCCCGGAAATTACTTTCACGTGACCTTGGACATGCCAGTTTCCTGGTCTGAAGGTCCAGGTGGACTCCTGGGTTCGGCAGTCCTCACATGAGAAGGCTGATGTGGACACATCAAACATCAAAAGTCAAACACGCCTTCGGTACGCAGGAAACATCCTTTGTCATCACCATCCTTTCTTTCCTTTTACCTCCAACCAGTACAAGCTGGGGGCAGCTCCAGGTTCCAGTTCCAATGGTAGGGGAACGGGGGCAGGCAGCAGTCACTGCATGAGGCAGGGACCCCCCATAGGGCTAAGTGGGGGCTGGGAGTGGGGGGCCAGCTGAGTGATGCCTCCTCCTCCCTCCTCAGGCTTCCCAGGCGGCACAGTGGTAAAGAGTCTGCCTGCCAGTGCAAGAGACCTAGGAGACACAAGTTCAATCCCTAGGTCAGGAAGATCTCCTGGAGTACGAAATAGCAACCCACTCCAGTATTCTTGCCTGGAAATTTCTATGGAAATTTCCTCTGTAGCCTATCAGAGGAGCCTCGTGGGCTACAGTCCATGGGGTCACAAAGAGCTGGACATGACTGAGTGATTGAGCCCCCTCCTTCTCCCCCAGTTGCCTGCTCACCCTCATCTGAAACCACTTCTCAGATTCTTCCTCCTGCTTCCTCAGTGTCTGGCCCCAGGCTGGACACCAGGACAGACGAGAATCAGATCCAGACCCCCTACCTGGAGGAAGCCCCAGACTGGTGGGAGAGGCATGCCAGACCTGGACCATTCTAACCCAGACTGGCCAGCGTGCCAGAGGAGAACCGGGCGTCCTCTTGGACACAGGGTGGGCTTAATCCCTGCCGACAGCCCTCAGGGGCAGGATGGGTATGCACGCAGCAGGCTCAAATCCCAGCTCCTCAACTTACCAGCAGCGTGACCTGAGTCAGGGCAGTTCCTTCACCTCTCTCTGTCTCATCTTCCTCCTGGAAAAATGAGGAAAGCATCAGTATCTCCTCATGGGGTAAGAGCATTCAGCCAGCTGACGCCAGCCCACACCACGCTCAGTCCTGCTCCCAGTGGCAGGGGTGACCACGATTTGGGTTGTTCTGACCCATTGCACAGAGAGGGCACCGAGGGCTGCCGGAGAACGGTGACTGCCCAAGCCCACCCAGCTCCTGGTGACCCAGCTGGCTCTGAGCCTGGGCCCCCGGCTGCAAGCTGCCTGAGGACAAGGGCCTGCCTGTCCTCCTGTTGTTGAACCCCATATACCCAGCCCAGGCCTTGAGGAGGGACACCAAGAGAAAGGAAATCGAGCAGGGTCATCAAGGATCTCCCCATGGAGGAAAGGATGGGGAGGTCATTCCAGACAGAGAGAACAGCATGGCAAAGGCAGGGAGCTGGGAAGGAAACCACTGTGTTAAGAAAGCGGGTGCAAAGTCACTTCAGTCCCGAAGGACTGTAGCCCACCAGGCTCCTCTGTCCATGGGATTCTTAGGCAAGGATACTGGAGCGGGTTGCCATGCCCTCCTTCAGGGGATCTTCCCAAAGTTCAGAAAGCTAGAGGCACCCAGTATTCCTGGGTAGGAAGGAGAGGCAGGCGACAGAGTTTGGG
Source organism: Ovis aries (assembly GCF_016772045.2). Taxonomy (NCBI): domain Eukaryota; kingdom Metazoa; phylum Chordata; class Mammalia; order Artiodactyla; family Bovidae; genus Ovis; species Ovis aries. Next base: position 10,056,866 of record NC_056056.1, read on the forward strand.
GCAGTGGTGTGCTGGTAAAGCTTAAGAACAGGCTCTTTTTCACAATTGGGATGAAAGGAAAGAGACCCTGTGTGGGGCTAAGTCGCTTCAGTTGTGTCCAACTCTTTCTGACCCCATGGGCTGTAGCCCACCAGGCTCTGGGACAGCCTGTTGATGGGATTCTCCAGGCAAGAATACTGGAGTGGGTTGCCAGTTCCTTCTCCAGGGCATCTTCCCAACCCAGGGATTGAACCCGGGTCTCTCATGTCTCCTGCATTGGCAGACAGGTTCTTTACCACTGGCGCCACCTGGGAGGCCCCCTGAGCGGTTGCATTTGCCAGTTTACATGGTATAAATTCTCCCACCATGGTGGATTTCAAGCTACCAGCATGACATCAACAAGCTCCCAAAACTGAAACTGTAACAGCCAGTGATCGTGAGCCAGTCTGAGCAGAGGAGCCTGGATGAGGGCAGGGCTGCCCCCTGGACCATGGGGGAAGCTGTTTCCTGGCATTGATGCCTCTGTGTGTCTCCGTGGAGCAACAGACCAACAGTTCATGGGCAGAGGCAGGTCCGACAAGGTGGTTCCACGTCCAAGTCTAGTGACATCTCCATCTGTGCTCCCCTCCTCATCTCCATTATGGGCAGAAGTAGGATGATGGCTATCAGAGGGAGGCCAGAGCCCTGTCCAGGCCCCCTCTCCACCCGCTGTCCCCCAGCTGGGAGCCACGGGGCCCAGCACAGGGGGGATGGCAGGGTCACCTTGGGGAGAGTTATTGGGGCCTGGGTGGAAGCGGGGAGATATTATGCACTGAAGGCCACAGCCAAGGACACTAATCTGAACAGACAAGGAATCAATGGGAATTTCTATTTAGGGAGGAAATCAATAGGAATTTCAAGGTAGGAAAAAGGGGAATTACCTTTAATTGGAGTTCTCATCCAGTTGGTTCTCTGGTGAGGCCAGGGCTCACCAGGCCTCTGAGGGGCAGCCAGACCAGACCCCCACCCTGCCATGGCCCCACCTGGTGTACCTCCCACCAGTAACAGACCCCTCCTGTGTCCTCTGGTTAGGAGGCTGGGTTGAGTAGGCAGAGGCCCTGGAATCAGGCAGTGAGAGCACCGTCTCCTCCTCGGTTGAGTGGAAACAGTGGGGCAATTGCCTCATCAGTGAGGGACAAATTTCAGGTGTGTGAGGCACAGAGAGTTTGAGCAATTTACCCAAGATCACACAGCTTGGAAACAGGAGCTGGGATTTGAGCCCCAGCCAAGCGGGCACCAGAAGCTGTCCTCCAACACTGCACTCTGCTTCTTCATAGGGTGCGACCGGTCTTACTAGATGAGTCCCAGATGGTCGGGTCCCATCAGGTGGTGGGGGGTGACTGACTGGGGTCTGGACGCCTGCCCAGGAGAGGGCAGGGTGGGTGCAAGCCACATGGGAGGGCCCTGAGACAGGCTGCCCCCACACTACCTCCCCAAAGGTGAGCACACACAGACATCCCCTGGGGCCATGTCCCCATAAGCAAAGGGACACTCTTGGGAGGAGGTCTGGGACCACCCAGGTCCTCAGCAGACCCCACCAGAGGGCAGATCTGGCTGCTGGATGGTGCCTGGCAAAGAAGCTGTGGTGGAATCAGGGAGTCCACCCCTCACGCAAAGCCGGAGGCCATCTTGGGGGTGAGCCTGGGCTGGGGTCAGAGCAAGGGAATTCCCCTGAGCCAAGGGCCTACTATGTGCCAGGCCCTTTGCTAGGGGCTTTTCTGGGTCTCACTAGGTCTTCCCACCACACTGTGGGAAAGTAGGGACTGTCACACCAGAAGCAGAGCTGAGGACGCAAGAGAGAGGAGGGCCAGCCCCGTCCCACGCAAAGTGAGTGCTTCGGTAGTGTCTGATTCTTTGCAATCCTATGGACTGTAGCCTGCCAGACTCCTCTGTCCATGGGATTCTCAGGCCAGCCCCCTCAAAGTGGGATCTCTTCCACGTTCTTAAGGCAAATACATTGGTCTGATGACTGCTCAGATTTTGATTTAAGGAAAAAAAAAAATAAGACTTAAAGGAAGTTAGTGGGCAAAGGAGCAATTCACAAGGTGGGAGAGAGGAGGGAGGAGTCTGGGGGGATGGCTCCTTGATGCGTTCAACTGCTTTCAGCCCCCATGGAGACCCTCACTTGGCCCTGCTGTTTCGAAAACAAAAGCTGGGGGGGGAAAGAGGGGAGGGGCAGAAGAGAGGAACAGAGAGTGCGTAAAAACTGAGTCAGATTCAGAGCCGAATCTGGCCTCCATGGAGACCTGGAGTGCTGGGCAGGGAAGCTGAGGTTGAGTTGTAAGGGCTGAACCAGGCAGGGGCAGATACCTAATGCTTGGGAAGTCCCCCAACGCCCACTTCCCTTCTATTCCAGCCTGAACCTTCAGGGGGCACCGAGGACACAGGGCACTGGATGGGGTGGACTTCTACATCCGCCCCTTACTCAGAGTCAGGGGGCTTGGCCCCTCTGGCCTCAGTTTCCTCGTCTGCACAGAGTGTCATAAAGATTGGAAAAAACACAGAATGTAAGGGGCTGTCCCTAAGGAAGTGCCAAGGGACATTTGCTGACAGAGGTCCCTGGACAGATGGACAGAGAGATGAGCATGGCTGAGTGCAAGGACCATGTCCTGTCCTGGCCAGCCAGCCTGGCAGAAGGTCCCCAGAGAGACGCTGGCACTCCACCCAGGCCATGGGGTGCGTAGTCTGAGCGTAGGCCCCGCCACCGTCTGCCCTCCCCCACCCCTCACATTCCTCTCCCTTCTTGAAGACACAAGCAGCATAGCCTCTGCTGGCCCCCCAGCTCAGGCACACTGCACCCCAGTTCACTTTGGGGAGCAGAGGCCCAAACCCAAACGAACCTCGGCTGAGGACCCAAGCTATCAGCACTTTACTGGGGCCCTGGCTCTGGGCACCAGACTCACTCATTCTTCTCCTCAAATCTCGGACAATCCGCAGATGTGGATTCTAATCACTGCATCACAGATGAGGAAACAGGCTCAGGACAAGAACTGGCTTGTCTAAGACCCCACGGGCCCTGGGTCTGTCTGGTTCTGCACCCATGCTGCCCCACCTGGGCAGGGAGGGCTTGGGGTCTGTGCCCGGTGCTTCTGCACCCCAGCATGTGGGATGTGGGCCTCTTTGCCCCCCTCCTCCATAGCCCTCACCCGAACCTGCCTGGGTCTCAGGGCAGAGCTGAGGCCTGTCCCTGCCCCGTGTCGGGTCAGCTGGGCTCAGCTGGAGTTGCAGGTTTTTGGAGGCTGCCAGGGCCCTGTTCGTCTCATTAAGTCCAGGAGCGGGGTCAGCAGCTTTTACAGGCCCCATAAAGCATCGCTCATGGCCACTTCCACACACAGCTCACCCTGGCACCCCGTCCCTCCCCGGGCCAGGGAAGACGAGTTTCTTCTCAGAGCAGCTAATCTCCCAGACTCATAAACTCACCAGAAATACCGTGGGGGTCTGTGCCCCGAAAGATAATTACAGGGTGACACCTCTGGCCTGGAGGTTGGTGCAGAGGGAGTACAGTCCACTCGACAGAGGCTTCAGGCTTGTCTGTCCTCCCCGGCAGGCCCTGTTCTAATGAGCACTTTGAGCCGATTATCTCATTAAGGCCTCAAAACCATCCTATAGGGCAGGGGTCCCCAACCTCCGGAATCTAATGCCTGATGATCTGAGATGGAACTGATGTAATAATAATAGAAATAGAGACAGTGAAGGAAAGTGAAGTCGCTCAGTCGTATCCGACTGTTTGCGACCCATGGACTGTAGCCCACCAAGCCTCTCTGTCCATGGGATTCTCCAGAATACTGGAGTGGGTTGCCATTTCCTTCTCCAATAGAAATGAAGTGCACAATAAATGTAATGTGCTTGAATCATCCTGAAATCATCCTTCTACACCCCCATCTGTGGAGAAACTCTGCCACAAAACTGGTCCCTGGTGTCAAAAATCTTAGGGACTGCTGCTATAGGGCAGATGGTATTATTAGTCCCATTTTACAGATGTGGAAACTGAGGCTGAGAGTGGTTGGTGAGGCATACTTGGCCAAGGTGGGGGAGGCAGAGCTGGAATTTGAACCCAGAGTCAAGTTCCTAAGCAGCTTGTGCTGACTGTGGCACCCCCCCTTTTCCTCCAGCTTGAGTGAGGAACCCCCAAATGCCCCAGCACCCCTGCTTGTGTGCATAAATGAGGCCGCAGTAGCCACAGTACATGATTCTTGCTGGTTCCCCACCTCACCTGCATGTTGCAGTATTTCACCAACCCCCAGAGACGCTCAGGTCTTTCTGGGAGTCCCCAGAGGGTGTCTCAAGTGGGCTCGGAAGCCTGTCCACTCAGGCCCCTCTCACTGGTCCCTGTATAGGTGTCCCCAGTGGCTATCACCACCCAAGCAGGTCAAGTTCTCTCCCTTCACATGTCTCTGATGCCCCCTGCTGCTCTGAAGGGGCCACCCCATCCCTCACCCCAACCTCTTAGTCCAGGACCTCACCTCTGAGCATGGGAAATATCCTGTCCCTTTGGCTGGGGCCATGGTCTAGCCCTGGGTCTGTGGCCTGGCCGTTCTGGCCTGGCCTGACCAGCAGGATGAAGCTCCACGAGGCTGACTTGCCTCATCTGTAAATTGGAGTCAGCTGTGAGGAACAGGTGCAAGAAAGTTGCACGAACCCAAGTCTCGCGGTGCACAGGGCCTTGTGGCTCCTGCTCTCCAGGCCTCCCCGATCTCCCTCTCCCTGCGCCAACTGCCTCCCTCCTTGCCAGCCCCTCCCACCCAGAACTCCTCCCCAAAATGGGGTCCCCAGCCCCGCTCACCCCTCGGACCCTGCTCCATGGGTGGCACCCGGGGCTTTTCTTAAGCCCCACAGCTGCCACTGCCCTGCTAAATATCTCCTACACCCTCTACCTGCCCACCACTCAGTATACACACCCCCCACTTCACCTCTCCCCAGCCTGGGCTTGGGGGAGGTGAGGAAGAAGAGGAGGCCACTGCCTGGGAGTCTCATCTGAGACCTTAAGTTCTTAAAAACCAGGGTACCCCTGAGGTGGGGCTTCCCAGGTGGCCCTAGTGGTAAAGAACCTGCCTGCCGATGCAGAAGACGTAAGAGCTGTGGGTTCGATCCCTGGGTCGGGAAGATCCCTGGAGGAGGGCACGGCAACCCACTCCAGTATTCTTGCCTGGAGAATCCCATGGACAGAGGAGCCTGGCGGGCTACAGCGCATAAGGCACACAGAGTCAGACACGAGTGAAATAACTTAGCATGCATGTACCCCAGGGGCAGAGGGTGGGAGGAGAGAGGTGACCCCCACACATTTCTTCAGTGTGGAAAACTTGCTGGGCAGCAATAGTTGACTGTTGTTGCCATACTGGAGCATGGGGGTGAAGGACAGGAACCACAGTGTTCCAAAAACTCAATTACAGTGGTGTGGGACACACGCCTGTCCTCTGGCCACACAAGTGTTCATGCACAGAGTCCTTTGTGATCCAGTTTTGCCCCACATTTTACCTCCTAATCTACAACCTCAGGCACACCCATTACCAGGGAAATTCTGACCCAGAACATCCCAAAAGTTCAGACTTTACCCCTGTTCCTCTGCCACGTGTGTGCTGACCTTTGAATACACAGTCGAACAGTGACATACAAGACCACAAACAGGTGGTCATGGTGAGGCACAGGTGAAAACACACATCTTCTTGTCATGGACAGACACACACACACGTGCACATGCAGACACACACACAAATTCAGAGGCCTGCACACCTGTGAGCTGGCGTGTACACACAATCCGTGCTCACACAATCCGTGCACACACAGTGAACCTGGGCACACATCCACTTCCAAATGAATACACACATACATTCAGGAATTCACTCCCACACAGATCAGAGGCCTGCTGGCCGCTGAAGCAGCATGCCTGTGTGTGCAGTCCTCGGGTGGGGTTGCTGCTCACAGGGAAGAGCGGCCTGCCCCTCCCAGGTGAGTTATCCAGATGCTGCTATGCACCCTCATCCCGGTGCCCTGGGGAGTCCTTCAGTGCAGAGCAGGGCCTTTGTGAGCCCGTGACAGTCCCGCAGGCTGTGTCTGGCAGACAAGTGGGGTACAAAGGAAGCGGCACCCTGCATCATGGCAACAGAGATTGCCCACGCCCAGCACTGTGCCTACCCAGGGCTAGAATGAGCCCCAGCCCACCCCAGCAGCCATCCTTGTGCCCTTTCAGTGGGTACCCAGCAGATGGCCACTGCAGATGGTGGTGGGGTGATTTCCCAAAAAGAAGGGAGGAAGAGGGATGATGGGGAAAAAGTGGCAGGAAAGGGGAAACGGACTAGGGACCACCAGGGAGGGGCTGGTTGCCATCTTTAGGAGTAGGGCATCTCTGCCATTCCTAAGGGGTCCCTAAGGAACTGGGTAATATACTTATTCCTTGCCTCTGTTGTTCCCTGTCTGTCACCCTTTCTGTTTAGAACCTAGATCAAGGTAGCACATAGTAGGTGCTTAATCAATGTCTGTTGAATGAATGAATGCATGAATGTCCAGCTCTGAGCACTGTCCCCCACCCGCATCCAGCTACCACTTCTGGCTGGTAGTTAGTCTCCTCCCCAAACCTGGCAGAAAGATCTTTCTCATGCCTTGACCACACGCCCCCACGGATGGTCTCATGGGGCTGCCCTCTGGAGGAGGAGACAGGCTCTGGCTTGAAGAGAGGAGCCCCCCCACCAGGCAGTCCTTCCCCAGGGTCCTCCCAGGGCACACACTGTCCTGGACAGTGGATCCTCTCTCAGGGTGCAGTTATTGCCCAGGAACTGCCAGCTCCCAAATCCTGACCTCTTGCCACCTGCCACGTGACCTTCGGCCATCCTTCAGGTCCTAGCTCCCTTTCCCTTAAACCTGCTCCCCAACAATCAGCCCTCACTGCCCTAACACCACGAACAAGATAAGAACGTCTTCCTCCCTACTTTATTCAGCACTGTACTGGAAGACCTAGCCAGAGCAGTCAGGCAAGAAAAAGGAATAAAAAGCGTCCATGTTTGAAAGAAAGAAAACTGTCTCATATGTAGATGAGAACGAGAAAATTCTTGCATATAGAAAAATGTCAAGAAATCCACACACAAAAAAAACTATTAAGGTTAAAAAGTTAAGCAAGGTTGCAAGATATAAGATCAATATACAAATATCAACTGTATTTCTATACATTAGCAATGAATAAATTAAAAAATGAAGTTAAAATCCCATTTACAATAGAATCAAACAGAGTTAAATACTTAGGGGTAAATTTAACAAAGGAAATGCAATACTCCGAAAACTATAAAATGTTGTTTAAAGAAAGTAAATAAGATCGAGATAAAAGAAGGCCTATATTCATGGATGGGAAGGCAATATTTCAAAAATGGCAATATCTCCCAAATGGTGTACGTGTTAAATGCAATCTTTAATCAAACCCCCAGCTTCATTCTTGCATAATGGACAAGCTGATCCTGAAATGTGCATGGAAATGCAAGGGAACAAGAAGAGTCAAAACAAATTTGAAAGCGAGCAATGCTGAAGGACTTGCACTATCTGATTTCAACACTTAAACTACAAAGTAATAGGAATCAACACTGTATGGTGCTAGTGTGAGTTTTGACACACAGTCAGTGGAACAGAATTGAGAGCCCAGAAACAAACCCTCAATCCTAAAGGAAATCAGTCCTGAATATTCATTGGAAGGACTGATACTGAAGCTGAAGCTCCAATACTTTAGCCACCGGATTCAAAGAACTGACTCATTAGGAAAGACCCTGATGCTGGGAAAGATTGAAGCAGGAGGAGAAGGGGACGGCAGAGGATGAGATGGTTGGATGGCATCACTGACACTGTGGATGTGAGTCTGAGCAAGCTCTGGGAGTTGGTGATGGACAGGGAAGGCTGGCGTGCTGCAGTCTGTGGGGTCGCAAAGAGTCAGACACAACTGAGCAACTGAACTGAATTGAAACAAATTCTCATATTTAAGGTTAATTGGCATTTGACAATAGTACCGACACAATTCAATGGAGGAAGAATATTCTTTTCCAAAATAAATGGTGCTGAGAAAATGGAGATCCACATGCAAAAGAATGAAGGTAGACCCTTATCTCACATCATATGCAAAAATTAATTCAAAGTAGATCAAAGACCTAAATATAAAAGTTAAAACTAAAACTCCTAGAAGAAAAAGTGAAAGTGAAAGTCGCTCAGTTGTGTCCAACTCTTTGCAACCCCATGGACTATAGCCCACCAGGCTCCTCTGTCCAGGGGGATTCTCCAGGCCCAAATACTGGAATGGGTTGCCATGCCCTTCTCCAGGGGATCTTCCCAAACCAGGGATCGCACCCAGGTCTCCCGCATTGAAGATAGATTCTTTACCATCTGAGCCACCAAGGAAGGCCCCTTAGAGTGCTTAGAAGAAAAGCGTACATGCAAATCTTGGATCAGGCAATGGTTTGTTAGATACAGCGTCTAAAGCACAGTAACCAAATGAAAAATAAATAAGGAGGACGTCATATTTTGATGAGAACTTTTGAGAGGTGATTTCTGAGGAGTTTCTGTTCTAGGTACCACGATCAACAGGATGTCACTAGCAACTTCGTGGAACGTGTGGTTAGTACCGATAGCTTTTCTCTCCGTTGGTCAGAGTGGTACAGTACCTGGAACATACTGTGGGAAAAGAGTCTGCTTGCTTCCTGGAATTACGGTGCTGGTTACACAGCCCTGGTGGCGGCTGTAGTGACAAGGAAACTAGAACTAAAAATCAAATAAATAAGTGAATAAATAAGTAATTTTGGACTTCAAAATACACTATGAAGAAAGGGAAAATCAGAAGTTCTCTGGTGGTCCAGTGGCTAAAACTCCATGCTCCCGATGCGGGGGGCCCAGGTTCAATCCCTGGTCAGCCTGGTCAGGGAAATAGATCCCATCCACTGCAACTAAAGATCCCTCCCATGGCAACAAAGATTAAAGGTCCCTGTGCTGCCACTAAGATCCAACACAGCCAAATAAATAAATATACATTTGAAAAGAAAGGAAAGGGCAACCACAAAATGGGAAAAACATTTGAAAGCCATATATCGGATAAGGGTCTGGTATCCAGAAAGACTGAGGGCAGTAGGAGAAGGGGGCGACAGAGGTTGGATGGTATCACCGACCCAATGGACATGAGCTTGAGCAAACTCCAGGGGATAGTGAAGGACAGGGAAGCCTGGCGTGCTCTCCAGGCCATGGGGTTGCAAAGAGTCAGACACAACTGAGTAAGTGAACAGCAACAACAATCCAGAGTATATAAAGAACACTTACAACTCAACCATACACAGACAACCCGCCTTTAAACTGGACCAAAAAATATCTGAGTAGCCAGTATACAAACGGCCAATGAGCACGTGAAAAAATGCTCAACCTTATTAGCCACTGCTGCTGCTATTGCTGCTAAGTCACTTCAGTCGTGTCCAACTCTGTGCGACCCCAGAGACTGTAGCCCACCAGGCTTCCCCCTCCCTGGGATTCTCCAGGCAAGAACACTATTAGTCATTAGGGAAATGCAAATCAATGCCACAATAAAATGCAAGGCTACTCCCACATAGACTATCATCAAAAGACAGATAACAAGTGTTGGCAAAGATTTGGAAAAACTGGAGCCCTCATACTCTACTGATGGGGATGCAAAATGGTGCAGTCACTTTGGAAAACAGAATGGCGGTTCCTCAAAAGGTTAAACACGGGATGACCATGTGGCTCAGCAATTATACTCCTAGATACTCAGTAGAAAGGAAAACATATGTCCGCACAAAGATTTGTATGTGAGTGTTCATAGCAGTGTTATTCATGATAACCAGAAAGTGGAAAGATCCAAATGTCCATCAAACTGGTGAACGAATAAACAAAATATGATGTATCCAGATGATGGAGTATTACTCAACAATGAAGAGGAATGAAGTTCTGATACATGGGGCAACATGGATGAACCTTGAAAACATAGTAAAGAACGCAGTTTCAGACGGCCACGTATTATATGATTCCGTTTACATGAAATGTTCAAAATAGGCACTCCATGGAGACAGAAAATAAATTCATGGTTGTCAGTGGCTGAAAGGGATGGGGAGGGCTAACAGGCACAGAGTTTATTTTTAAAGTGACGAAAATCTCTTAAAATTGATTGTGGTCATGGTTGTACAAGCCTTTGAATACACTCAAAACCACTGACTTTTATACTTCAAGTGGGGGGATTGTTTGGTTTCTGTTGTTCAGTGGCTAAGTCAGGTGACTCCATGAACTGCAGCACACCAGGCTCCTCTGTCCTCCAGTATCTCCCAGAGTTGGCTTAAATTCATGTCCGTTGGTTCAGTGATGCTGTCTAACCATCTCATCCTCTGTTGCCCTCTTCTCCTTTTGCCTTCAGTCTTTCCCAGAACCAGGGTCTTTTCCAATAAGTTGGCTCTTTGCATCAGCTTGCAAAACTATTAGAGCTTCAGCTTCAGCATCAATCCTTCCAATGAATATTCAGGGCTGATTTCCTTTAGGATTGATGGTATGATCTCCTTACTGTCCAAGGGACTCTCAAGTCTTCTCCAGCACTACAGTTCAAAAGTGCTCAGCCTTCTTTAGGATCCAGCTCTCACATCCATACACGATTACTGGAAAAACCATAGCTTTGACTATGCAGACCTTTGTTAGTGAAGTGATGTCTCTGCTTTTTAATATGCTGTCTAGGTTTGTCATAGCTTTTCTTCCAAAGAGCAAGCAATTTCATGGGTGCAGTCACTATCTGCAGTGATTTTGGAGCCCAAGAAAATAGTCTGTCACTATTTCCATTTTTCCCCATCTATTTGCCATGAAGTGATGGGACTGGATGTCATGATCTTAGTTTTCTGAATGTTGAGTTTTAAGCCAGTTTTTTCACTCTCATTTTTCATCTTCATCAAGAGGCGCTTAGTTCCTCTTTACTTTCTACCTTTAGAATGGTATCATCTGCATATCTGAGGTTATTAATATTTCTCCCAGCAGTCTTAATTCTGGCTTGTGATTCATCCAGCCTGGCATTTCACATGATGTACCCTGCATAGAAGTTAAATAGCAAGGTGACAATATACAGCCTTGACGTACTCCTTTCCCAATTTTGAACCAGTCCATTGTTTCATGTCCAGTTCTGTTTCTTCTTGACTCACGTACAGGTTTCTCAGGAGACAGGTCAGGTGATCTGGTATTCCCATCTCTTTAAGAATTTTCCACAGTTTGTTGTGCTCCACATAGGCAAAGGCTTTAGTGTAGTCCATGAAGGAGTAGAAAACCCTTTTCTGGAATCCCCTTGCTTTCTCTATGATCTAATAGGTCTTGGCAATTTGATCTCTGGTTCCTCTACCTTTTCTAAATCCAGTTTGTACATCTGGAAGTTCTCTGTTCACATACTGCTGAAGCCTAGCTTGAAGGATTTTAAGTATAATCTTACTAGCATGTGAAATGGGCACGACTGTACGGTAGTTTGAAGATTCTTTGGCATTGTGCTTCTTGGGATTGAAATGAAAATTGACCTTTTCCAGGCCTGTGGCCACTGCTGAGTTTTCCAAACTTGCTGACATACTGGGTGCAGCACTCTAACGACATCATCTTTTAGTATCTGATATAGACAGCTGGAATTCCATCACTTAGAGTAGGTTTGCTTGTAGTCATCCTAAGACCCTCTCGACTTCACACTCCAGGATATCTGGCTCTAGGTGAGTGACCACGCCATCATGGTTCTCTGGGTCATTAAGATCTTTCATGTACTGTTCTGTGTATTCTTGCTGCCTCTTCTTAATCTCTTCTGCTTCTGTTAGGTCCTTACCGATTCTATCCTTTATTGTACCCATGCTTGCATGAAATGTTCCTTAAATATCTCAAATTTTCTTGAAGAGATCTCTACTCTTCCACATTCTATTGTTTTCCTCTATATTCAAAAAGCTTTTATAAAACAAAAAATAGGGCACCACGAGGTGAAAGAGAGCTGGCAAGTTTTCCAGGTTGAGGGATGTCAGGTCAGTGGAATGCATGACAACAATTTCCCACATGTGTCATAGCTGACATGCCAAATATCAGAGCATCCTGCTCCTAGAGGCTCAATGGGCCTCTAGGACACCATCCCACTGATGGCTATTAATGTCCATCACTGTCTGCTTCTGACTTTGGCAGTTCTCTGGTTCCTGATATTATTCCATAATCTGGTAACTGACTTCAGTCTTTAGCTAATTTCTGACCTCAGCCACTTGCTGGTTTCTGACTTAACGTTCTCCCTGGCTCCTGACCTCAGCTCAGCACCCAGTGTCTGAACTTACCTTATCAAGGAAATAAATACACAGTTCATTCTACCACGGTCTGCACCCACGACTGTGGCAGGCATCACTAATGGATCACCGCATTCTTTCCCACTGAGCCTACATGTGGCCTTGGAGCTCTTCTTAATATTATGCCCAATCACAATCATTTGGAGCTGGAAAATGAAATGAAACCAAACTGCCTGTTCCTTCCTAGTCAGCAGTCGACCCCTGACACAGTCGAGCTCAGACAGTCAGACTTCTGACCTGTGTCTGGTTAGGGAGCCTGCTCTGGTCAGCATGGAACCCTTGGACTTTGCCTGAAAACGTGCTGAATGACAAGCCACACAGAAACACATCTTGGCAGCAGTTCTAGGCACCTCAATCCCGGCTGAACCACAGATGTGACTTCAAAAGGGATTTGACTCTGTGTGAGCCATGGCTCGGTGGCTTCCAGTGGCCCCCAAACTACTGGACCTCCACACTGGACAAAGCAGGCTGAGCATCCCCAGCCCAGGCCTTGGGTGCTCCTTGACATCACAAGCCTGCTGCCCCAGGTGTTCTCATCACCCTCCGTGGAAGTGCCCTCCTGCGTATGTCTGGGATTCACATCTCTGCTTTGGTGGGAGAATCGATGACCACCTGACGCCAACTGCTTGTCCACACTCCTTCCATACCCATCGGTCATTCATTCACTCAGCAGACTGTCACTAAACAGCTGTGTCTGGGCCAGCTCTGTTCCAGGCACTTGGAGTACAGAGTGAACCAGACAGAGGGGACCCTGTCTTTGGGGAAACTGTGCCATCCCTGAACCCCTTCCCTGTGCCTGCAGAACCCCTTAACTCCCTGCTTAAAACCCTCAGTCAAACACAGAAGGACAAATACCCTGTGAACTCACTTATATGTGGAAACTAACCTAGTCAAACTCGTGGAACAGAGAGTGCCCTGTGACCATCCCCTCCCACTGTACCCAGCCCCTGGCAACCACCATCCCACTGTCTGTTCCCTGAGTTTGAACCCCCACCCAGGCTTCTCCCAGCCTGTATCTCACTGTGAGTCCCCACTTCCGCCTCACCTGCTGCCTCCAGCCCAGCGCATGTCCCTGACCCAGACCTTCTTCCCTCTGAGCCACCCCTCAGTCCCTAGGGCTGAGTCACTCTACCTTCTCATCCCGTACCCTGACCTCTCTCTGCTGTGTCCCCAAACCCTTCACCAGGGTCTCCTGAGTCACCTTCATAGTGAGCTGGGGCTTGAATTCAACCTCAGACTAAGTACCCTGGCACCTGGGGAAAACCATAACATTTCACCTCTGTGAAACGGGGATCATTGGGTTGCACAAAAAGAAAATTCAATATGAATGAGCTAAAGCTAAAGGGGGATTTTATCAGAAGAACATCGTAGCATGGAAGGATGGTAGACTGTTCAGGCCGCAGGAGGGGAGGGATGGAGCCAGGCCTGGGGGCTGCTGGACTGGAAATGAGGAAGGTGGCAGGATCCTTTTTCTCTCTCTCAGAACAGGGATTTCACTTCCTTCACTTGCTGGAGTCTGGCTTTTGTCCAGAGTGAAAAACATGACCCACAGTAGCCTTTTGAGTTCTACATTTAGAGCTTTACCTTTTGACTCCATTAAAATTAAAGAGCCCCTGGCAATCCAAGCACCTTTAAGAGAGTGAAAAAGCAGAATATATAAAGAACACCTAGAAAGAAATAAGAAAAAAGCAGACACCCTATTTTTTTTTAATGGCCAAAAACCTCGAACAGGCACTTCACAGAAAAGGCCATCCGAGGGACAAGAAAGCCTAGAAAAGCTGTTAATGTCATCGGTGTCATTAGTCATCAGGAGAATTCAAAGTGATACACAAGGCCCCTGCCCAGATGGCTAAACGCAAAAGAACTGGCGATAGAAAGTGTCAGAATGTGGAGACACTTGAACTCTCCGAGATTGCTAAGAGGAGCAGAGAGCAGTAGGACCACTTTGGGAGACAGTGCGACCGCATTTTCTAAAGCTTGAGAAAGACAAGTGTACAGAACCAAGGAATCTCCTGGGGCATACTCAAGACAGTGAGTATTCATCCCTCCAGAAAACAAGCACGAGAGTGACCGTGGTTGCACCACCCCGGAGACAACATGAATGTCTATCGACAACAGAATGAATTAGCAAGTTCACACAATGGATCCCTACACAGCGAGGTGAAGGGGCAAACTGCAAAGCCACGGCAACATAACGACGACCTGGATAATTTTCTAAGCATGATATGGAGCAAAAGAAGCCAGACGCCAAACAGGTGCTGTTAGACTTTCGCACAAAGCCCAGAAAGAGCAAAACTAGCCAACGGCTTTAGTTTCAGGGGAGGTATTGACTGGAAAGAGGAGTTGAGGGAGCCTGCCAGGGAGCGTGTTCTTGGGCGATGGTAACACGGGTGTAACACGAAAGTGAAATTGCATCCAGCTGTCCACTTCAGATGTGTGCCCCAAACTGAACGTAAGTTAAATTAGATAAGAAAGAAAAGCAACTTTTATCCTTCAGCCATCAAAGGCGCCTGACTCTCTCACACCCCAGTTTAAAAATTCCTAGAAACGGTGTCACTGGCCCAACCCAGTGCTGCTCGGGGTCAAGACTATGGAACGACATGGCAGCAGCCTAGGACAGAGTCAGGGGAGGAGGGATGTAAGGACAGAGCTGATGTTTCCAGAACAAGGCGGGCATGGGGAGAAAGACCGCAGTACAGTCGTCCACTCCTTCGTTCCTCCAAGCCTTCCTTTCCGCACCTGTAAAGTGGAAACCACAGAGCTTCCTGCCAAGAAGGGTTGAGAGGTAACTGGCCTCAACCACCTCTGCTTGGCCCAGGGTCCCCTTCCCTCTGTCCCTCGTCCCCACACAGCCCTGCTCCCTGGCCACCCCTGCCCCTCTGTTCCCCCCACCCTCAGCTCCCCTTCTCTGCCCCCTGTGATCCCCAAAGTGAGGCCCCATCACCATATAATTTCAAATTACTTGTAGCTTTAGTTAATTAAATGTAAAATCATCGGAATAAAATTATACCTTCATTAGAAATTAACTCCCATTTCAGGCCAGGGATAATGACCGGGCTCTCTCTCCCCCCTTCTTCCAAACTACACACAAAATGGTCAGTTAAACTGAATGGGAAAAAAGTTTAACGACTGCACGGCAATCAAGCTTATTATTATTTAAGCACAAGCTATTACCATGTGCAATGAGGTATCAGCCAATAAATTATCTTTGAAAGAGTCAGTCCTTGTCTGAGCCCAGACAGGCTGAGGGCTTCTGCCAGACAGGCTGTGCAGGCCTCTTCCCTCACCAGGTGAGCAGCCCAGGCCCAGGGTGGTGGGTGGGGGTAGATAACGGACCCTCCTGGTCTCATCCCTCTTGCGGACCCGGGACCTGCTCTCAGGACCCTCCCCGCAGTCTCAGGGCCTTGGGCAGGTTCTCAGGGTCACTCACTGTGAAGGGAGCCTGGGGCCTCCACGTGACTCTCGAGCCCGCGGTCAGGAGCGGATGCTCTCACGCAGGACAGAGATGCTCTCACGCAGGGTCAGGGGGCCTGACCCTGAGAACCAGGAGGAGGGCAGAGAAAGGAGAAGTGGGGTGTACAGGGCAGGGACAGGGCTGGGATGAAGCAGAGAGAGACGGGGGGAAGAAGAATGTTCAAGCGTCATGAGAAAGAGGTTGAGATGGAGCCTAGGACGTCAGGGAACCGTCAGAGAACCAGGGAGTGACGCTTAGAGCAAACACGGTGGAAACACAGGAATGGAGACAGAGGAACCAAGAAGGCCTGCGAGAGACTCGGATTCAGGGCAGGGGTGCGTGTTCACAGAGGCTGCTGAGTGCTGGGAGCTTGAAGGCTCAGGTCATTCTTTCTCCCAGAGCGACCGCTCTCCCGATTTGTTGGGAGAAGACAATGGCACCCCACTCCAGTACTCTTGCCTGGAAAATCCCATGGACGGAGGAGTCTGATGGGCTGCAGTCCATGGGGTCTCTAGGAGTAGGACACAACTGAGCGACTTCACTTTCACTTTTCACTTTCATGCATTGGAGAAGGAAATGGCAACCCACTCCAGTGTTCTTGCCTGGAGAATCCCGGGGACGGGGGAGCCTGGTGGGCTGCCGTCTATGGGGTCACACAGAGTCGGACACGACTGAAGCGACTTAGCAACAGCAGCAACAGCTGGGTTTTGTGGGGCTTCTCAGGTGGCTCAGTTCAGTTCAGTTCAGTTGTTCAGTCATGTCCGATTCTTTGTGACCCCACAAACCGCAGCATGCCAGGCCTCCCTGTCCATCACCAACTCCCTGAGTTTACTCAAACTCATGTCCATTGAGTTGGTGATGCCATCCAACCATCTCATCCTCTGTTGTCCCCTTCTCCTCCTGCCTCCGATCTTTCCCAGCATCAGGGTCTTTTCAAATGAGTCAGTTCTTCACATCACATGGCTGAAGTATTGGCATTTCAGCTTCAACATCAGTCTTTCCAGTTTGCCTGCCAAGGAGATGCGTGAGATGCAGGTTCGATCCCTAGGTCGGAAGACCCCCTGGAGTAGGAAATGGTGACCCACTCCCGTATTCTTGCCTGGAAAATCCCTGTAGTCCTGGTAATCATGGGCTACCGTCCACGGGGTCACAGAAGACTCAGACATGACTGAGTGGCTGGGCATTCATGCACAGTGGATTTTGCAGGATGGGGACTTCGGGTGCTGACCTCAGCAAAATCTCGGGAGAACCAGGACAGGTTGGTCAGCCTGCTCTTAAGACCTCATAGCAACCGGTTCTATAATCCCCATTTCACAGGTGAGGAGACTGAGGCTCAGCGGGTGATATCATTTGCCCAAGATCATCGAGACAGATGGGCTACCCAGGTGGCACTAGTGGTAAAGAACCTGCCTGCCAATGCAGGAAACATAAGAGGCAGGGGTACAATCCCAGGGTCGGGAAGATGCCCTGGAGGAGGGCATGGCAACTCACTCCAGTATTCTTGCCTGGAGAACCCCATGGGCAGAGGAGCCTGGTGGGCTGCAGTCCACAGCATCACAAAGAGTCAGACATGGCTAAAGCGACTTAGCACGCGAGCATGAAGACAGATGAGAGAAGAAAAGACACAAAAGTTTGAAGACAAAGTGTCCACCATCTCCGAGTCTGTCTAAACACCTGCCTTCCCTGTCTCCTCCCTGCCCTTGACACCTTACTTCTCTCTCTGCCCTTCTCCTAAGTTCTGAGGGCCTGTTCCTGTCTCCCATCTCTGTCCTCTGCCCAAGTATCCCCTTTACCGGGGACTGGATGAGAGGGTGGACTGGAGGGTCAGCTGAGACCCCACGCCCAGATCTCAGTGGCTGGTGGATGGGATACGAGTGCACTCCTCTCAGGGTCCTCAGACACCCCTCCCAGACTGCAGGCAGCAGCCAGAATCCTCCTCCCAGGGGCTTTAGGGGCTCACTGACTTGGGTTGAAGCCCAGGTTCTAGCTTCAAGTCACTGGATGACCTTGGAAGTTTCCTTAACTTCACCTATAAAATGTGGTGATAATGGTCCCCATGTCACAGGGTTGCAGGGTTTGATGAGACTGGGTGAGTAAGTGCCTGGTGCAGAGCCTGGCATGGAGCAGTTGTCCCGGGGAAGAAACTCCCCACCAGACAGGTCAGCAGCCCCTCTCCTGGGCACGGTCTCCTCTTTCGTAACCCACAGCAAGCTTCTTGGTCCCAGAAGAGACAGAACAACAGGGTGAGCTGGCATGGAACTCAAGCTAGGGCAAGGAGATGAAGGACATAGAGCAGGGATCACAGGAGGCTGACTCTGGGACCTCTTCATCCCCATAAAACCAAGACCCTCGTTTTGTATCTTTTAAGAAACCCAAAATGCACACCCTTGTCACAAAGCTGATGCTCAATAATACAATTTCATGGAGTGAAAACATAAATAAATGTGTACATAAACTAACCAGAAGGTCCCACTCTCAGGGAAACCCGACCTGCCGTTAACTTCTAGTCCAAGTTGGCCTGCAGACGGACTCCCTTGAAAGTCACCTCCGTCTCTCTCACAGGTCAGGCCGAGATTTAGAGATTGGGGCCGTGTGTGCGCCTCCATCTGCTACCTGCCCGTGAGTGATGGGAGACACGTTCCTGGGACATGTTTACGGTCACCCCGCGCCCCCGGCCCACGCTCCCCACCGCACCATCCCCTGGTAATTCACGGCCCGGCTCCGGTTGGCAAATGACTGATACGGCCTTCACAGCGGGACCTGCTGGTCACTTGTCTCAAGGAGACTGGAAAGGAAACTCAGGCACAATATAAATGGGGCCCGTGGCAGCCTCAAACACCTTGGAAAATTCCCCAGCCCGGACACCGCGCTGATTTTAAGTAATAAAACCACAGAGAGATTGCACAGCCGCCTGACAGCCTGCAACGGATGGTCGCCCGCGTGAACTTTTTACCTTCGGGATGGGGACAGAGAGAAGAGGGAGGGAAAAGAGAGCTGCCCAGCCAGCCTGCTGCTTCCTGACTCACAAGCTGTTCCCCAAAGCACAGGCAGGAGCTGCACTGCCCCCAGCTCAGGTGCCCGGCGGGGGGAGGGGGAGGACTCCATCCTCACTAGGGGCCTCAGAATTTGTTTCCCCATCTGGCATATGGGAATACTCATGGCCAGTGTATCACTTTTCCGAAACCTAGAAACAGCCCTAAAATAAACCGTCCCAGTGTTAGAAACACAATCCTCACTCTCATTCATTCATTTATTCTTTGATTCAACCAGAATTTGTCCCCATACCAGTTTAGCAGTGGGTATGGAGACTGAACCGTGAACTCCCTGATGTTCAAGCTGGTTTTAGAAAAGGCAGAGGAACCAGATATCAAATTGCCAACATCCGCTGGATCATGGAAAAGCAAGAGAGTTCCAGAAAACATCTATTTCTGCTTTATTGACTATGCCAAAGCCTTTGACTGTGTGGATCACAATCAACTGTGGAAAATTCTGAAAGTGATGGAATATCAGACCACCTAACCTGCCTCCTGAGAAATCTGTATGCAGGTCAGGAAGCAACAGTTAGAACTGGACATGGAACAACAGACTGGTTCCAAATAGGAAAAGAAGTACGTCAAGGCCATATATTGTCACCCTGCTTATTTAACTTATATGCAGAATACATCATGAGAAATGCTGGACTGGAAGAAACACAAGCTGGAATCAAGATTGCCGGGAAAAATATCAATAACCTCAGATATGCAGATGACACCACCCTTATGGCAGAAAGTAAAGAGGAGCTAAAAAGCCTCTTGATGAAAGTGAAAGAGGACAGTGAAAAAGTTGGCTTAAAGCTCAAAATTCAGAAAACGAAGATCATGGCATCTGGTCCCATCACTTCATGGGAAATAGATGGGGAAACAGTGGAAACAGCGTCAGACTCCAAATTCACTGCAGATGGTGACTGCAGCCGTGAAATTAAAAGACGCTTACTCCTTGGAAGAAAAGTTATGACCAACCTAGACAGTATATTCAAAAGCAGAGACATTACTTTGCCGACTAAGGTCCAGCTGGTCAAGGCTATGGTTTTTCCAGTAGTCATGTATGGATGTGAGAGTTGGACTGTGAAGAAGGCTGAGTGCCGAAGAATTGATGCGTTTGAACTGTGGTGTTGGAGAAGACTCTTGAGAGTCCCTTGGACTACAAGGAGATCCAACCAGTCCATTCTGAAGGAGATCAACCCTGGGATTTCTTGGAAGGAATGATGCTAAAGCTGAAGCTCCAGTACTTTGGCCACCTCATGGGAAGAGTTGACTCATTGGAAAAGACTCTGATGCTGGGAGGGATTGGGGGCAGGAGGAGAAGGGGACGACCCAGGATGAGATGGCTGGATGGCATCATGGACTCGATGGACGTGAATCTGAGTGAACTCCGGGAGTTGGTGATGGACAGGGAGGCCCAGTGTGCTGCGATTCATCGGGTCGCAAAGAGTCGGACACAACTGAGCGACTGAACTGAACTGAATTGATGCAGACAAGGGGATGACAGTTTAGGGAGATGTGAGGTGACCCCCAGAAAACAACTGATGACCCTTGGAGTACCACTCTTCAGCCTTGTGACCTTGGGCTTGTCACTCCAGCCCCCAGAGCCTCAGTTTTCTCATCTGTAAAATGGGGATGTTAATGGAACCTCCTTCAAAGGGCAGGGAAATCCCATGTGTCACCCTCAACCCAGAGTGTGACTCATAGTAGGTACATACCAGGCCTGGTCTTCTGTCCCCATGTCCTTCTGCCTGCAGCTGGAGAGTCCTTGTGCAAATCTGGGCACCCACCCTAAAGACCCAGAGCTCCTGAGTTGAGTGTGGAGCCATGAGCCTGTCTGGGCTGGAAGGCACAGGGATCCCGTCTCTGTCCCTTAAGGCCAAGGGCACATCTCAGATCCAATCAGCCTGGGGTGGGAGTGGAGGGCAGGGGGAACATGGGATAAAGCTAACTGTCAATGGTTCACTCCAGAGACTGCAAGAAGGTGCTGGAGAAGAGAAGGCACGCCATGCATGCTGGGTGGTCACCCCACAGATGGAGCCCTCTTCAGTGTGCCTCCCAGCCCCTCCCCAGATGGAGACAAGAGCAGATAGGAGAGAAGAGTGGCCAGTCCCTCCCCCTCCCATCTCTTGCACTTGAGGAGCTTGGCTTTTTCCTCCCAAAGTCTAAGAGAATCTTTCCTCCAGCCCAGGTGCCTGCGAGGAGAGGAAACGCTTTTCCAGCCCAGAGCTCAGCCACTGCACTGGCCTGTCCTTGTGCCCACGGAGCCCAGGCAAAGGGCTCACTGGCTGAGAGGGTGGGGCTTGCCCGAGTGGTCACTAGGACCACCACCCGAGGGCCCAGGGCCCCAGGCTCTGAACCTGGCTCAGCAGGTGCCCACAACCCCGTAACCGAATGTCACTGGGGAAGACAAGTTTGAGGGCCACCAGCTGCAAGGAGTCACACATCAGAAGGGCTCAGCTGGGGGCCACAGCTGGGGGCTGGCCTCAAGATGCAGCTGAATCGCAGGGTGGTGGACGGTGAGGGCGGGGGTGACCAGCAAGCCCTGGGAGTGACAACAGAAGGACCCCCTCCCTCCCCAGGAAGAACCTTAAGAGTGGCCATCCACCCACGGACAAGTTACATCAGCGGGCAGAACCCTACAAAAGGCTGTGTGAACCCCATCTCCCTAGGCCAACCCTGGGCTGGGCACTGCCGGGGGGGGGGGGAAGGGGTTACAGCTGAGAAGATCCCACAGCCAACCCCAGTGGTGGGGGAGAGGACAAGCCTTAAACACTAAATGGGCTTGGAGTTTGAAAGAGCACAGGACCTAGTCTTGGGTGCCAGCATGAGCCAGGCTTCACACCCCAGGATGGAAAGTGATGGAGCTGGACTGAGATGTCATTTATGGACTTGCCACCCAGCAGGCAGAGGGAGGCGGATGGGAGAGCAGAGCGGCGGCCGTTACTGGAAGAATAAAACCGTTTCATGTTTATACCCCTAATGAGTAGAGATGCTTCTAAACTGGTTACACTTGGTTTTTTTTTTCTTTATGCCTTTCTGTATTTTCTAATTTTCCTGCAATGAACATGTATTACTTGGGTAATAGAGAAATAATAAAAGCTTTAAAAGAGTCAGGTGGTGAGAGTTCATGGGTCCCTGAGGACCATACAGCCACGGGTTTCTGGGCACAGGTTCTGCTGGCCCAGGGTCCCAGGGAGCCCCAGGGGAGGGGTCGGGGAGCTGAGGGCAAAACGGACATCCTACGGCCGCCAAGGCCTCCAGGAGAGGCTGCGAAGGAGGAAACCCAAGCAGCGCTTGCTTCAGTATCTGTCAGCTCCCATGTGCTCGGAGCAGGGAGGGGAGGTGGGGGGAAGGTTGGTGAGAGCCCTGGGCGCAGCCACTGGTGGAGGGCCGAGCTAAGAGGGAGCCCCTGTGGTCAGTTTGGGGTCACAGCACTGGGAAGCTCTGAATCAGGAGCTTGTTTCAAATCCTGACTGCACCCTCACCAGCGGGGAAGCCAGGTGTCCCCTCACAGAACAGAGCAAATATTAGGCAAGGGCCGGGGGAGCATCTGGCTCCGAGCAGTGATCTGCACCTTTCCCAGAGTCCACTCTTGGTCTGGTGGGAACTGGAGCGAATGGGGGACCACCAGGAACCCTCAGCAGGCGGGCCCCACCATGTGTCTGGAGTCACGGCCATCTGGGTCCTGATGAACTGCCCCTGTTCAGGGTGAGCCGAGCTCGGACACTAAACTGCATAATGAGAAAGGGGTCACTGGGGCCTCAGGCACCTGCTGAGCTCTGAATCCCAGCTCGCAGCGCTGTGTGACCCTGGGGAAGCCACTTTCCCTCTCTGGCCCTCATTTTCCTCATCTATAAAATGGGGATAACAAGGATGGTACCTGTGGCAGATTGCACTGTTGGTTCCAACTCCGTCGTGTCTCCCACTGAGAGGCAAGACAGTGTTCACCTGTGACTTTGAGCTTGGCACTGTGACTGGCTCTGGCAACAGAAGGAGGAAGGAGGAAGGGAAGCCACTCTGGGGCCAAGACTTCAAGGGGCCTCGGGCATTCCCAGTTGCTCTCTGCGACACTGCCATCCACAAGAAGAAAAAGCCCAGGCTGGGACCTGAAAGACAATGGGGCACGTGGGACAGAGCTAATTGCCCCCGCCCAGCCCAGACGAGACCAGCGAACTCCCAAGTAATCCTCTGGCTTGTGAGAATAAATGATCACTGTTTTTAAGCAACTGCAGTCTGGGCTCATTTGTTACACAGCAACTTTGTGGTAATTACTGAATGATATATTTCCACAAAGAGTCAATGCAAGGATTCAGTGAAACAATGCCTGGTGCATAGTAAATGCCCATTAAATACTCAGCTGCTCATATCAATACTGTTATCATTGCCATTATTACCGTCTATCGTGGGGGCCAGAGGTCAGGAGATGGGAGCTCACAGAATCCCCGCATTCATCACGTCTGCCCAGACATGCTCCAAGCGACAAGTGCCCCTATCCAGGCGGCTGAGTTTATTGCACTTTAGAAACCTATTCCAATTAGAGGGGGCAACTGCGGCTCCTGCTACCCTAGACAGGGGCAAGACGAGCAGGGTGCAGGCTCCCCAGGCAGGGGCCTAAGCATTCTGTAATAACCATATTTCTTAGGAGGCTTTAGTTTCACTTCCCTCGAATTAAGTCTCGGCAATAAAGCAATCAATTCCCACTCCCTGGGAAGCAGGGCTGAATCCTACCTGGCACGAGTAAGGCTCTCGGTGCCCCTCTGCTGGAGCCTCCCTCTCCCAGCCTGGAGATGGCAGCTTGGGGGCACTGTCGGGTGGTCAACTGACCCCTTGGGGAGTTTTCACTCCAGTTGCCACTCCATCTCCAAGCCTCTAGACCAGTTTTAGAAGCATCCAGCCAGGTGCGCCGGGCACATAAAGGGGCATGACGTCATAGAGGGGGGAGCTCACCTCCATACTCCCTGCCTCCTGCGGCTGCCCCCTCTCCCCATCATTAGGGCACCCAGCCGGGGGTGCCCTACAGGACTTAAAGAAACTGAAGAACCAAAATGCTGCAGTCGCGGCTTTGGTATCAAACTCTGATGCAAGGAATCACCAGGGTAGATGGGAAAGATGTGTGAGAGAAGGAAAAACCTTTCCTCCTCACCCTGCAGCCCCCATCCCAACTCCCCACTGCCCCTGTCTCCAGGGACAGACCAGAGAGGCTGGTCACTTTCACCCTCTGCTTCCCCAGATCAGTTTCCTCTGAGAAGATGCCCAAGCAAAGTAAAGGAAAGTGGGTGACTGATGACCCCCGCAAGATGGGTTTTGGGGGTCCCAAAGCAGAGAAGCCCTGCTCCTCCCAAGTCCCACCCAGGATGCCCATTTCCAGCAGCCTCTGATGAGAATAGGGGGCCAAAGGAGGTCACAACAGCATCAGGGCAGAGTGGGGGCCCAAGGAGGAGCTTGGAGTCAGTGCTGGCAAGGGTGAGGCAAGAGAGGCACTTACCTCAGAAGCAAAATTGAAGGTGGCGCCAAAAACTCAGTGATCAACAGAAATAGTTTCGGTGGTGTGTTTTTTTTTTTTTTTTTCATTTCTTGGCTGAACCATGTGGCATCAAACCCTCACCCTCCTGCAGAGGAAGTGTGACATCTTAGCCACTGCAACACCAGAGAAGTCCCAGAAATGGTATTTTTAAAAATCAAAATGAATACAGGAAAACCACGATGAACAAAATATACACTCTGGAATAGACTTATGTTTACGAACTTGCATTATTGGGCGCTGGGAAGGGTTGCTTGATTCCAGCCAACCTGGGGCCCTGCAGGGCAGGTATATAAGGCTTGGTAATGATGTGCAAACAGACTGGGCTTCATGGGTTTTACATACAGTTATGGTTTTGTGGAGCTTTTATGAATCTTTTCCACTTGGTTTAGAATATGGGTGGGGGAGGGGGTCCTGAGGGCTCCCCTGGCAGCTCAACGGTAAGGACTCTGCCTGCAATGCAGGAGACTCGGGTTCAGTCCCTGGTTCGGGAAGATCCCCTGGAGGAGGAAATGGCAACTCAATCCAGTGTTCTTGCCTGGAAAATTCCATGGACAGAGGAGCCTGGTGGGCTACAGTCCTTGGGGTCACAAAAGAGTCAGACTAAACAACAATGTTGGTAAATGTACCTGGGGCACAGGACTTTTTCCCTTTGCCTCAGGCTCCTCCTCTGTTTGGGGAGTCAGGGGGAGACAGAGACTCAAGGAGAAGCCAGCAGGGAGCCAGGCAGGCAAGGGCTTTGTGAAAGCTCTGGAGCTTAGCGCCAACTCTCAGAAGACAAGGGCAGGGACCAAACAAAAGCATTAACATGACGAATTGTTCAACCCAAGTGAGAAATCCCCGGTTTGGCCAACTGTGCCTGGATTACACATTTAGCATTGGGGATATGGGGTCTTGCAGTTCAAAACGAAAGTATTAGCGAAAATAAAGCGATCAAAGTTGCTGACATTTATTCAGCACAGGCTCTGCTGGGCCCAGTCTATGAGCTCTATACACAGTATCTCATTTAAAGCCCAGGAGCTCCCTGATAGAAAGGAGCACTCACCGTTCCCCGTTTCCCAAGGGAATGCCTGGGTCATAAACCAGAGCGGTTAAGGCACTTGGTGAGGTCACACAGCTGGGAAGAGGTAAAGCCTGGGTTCAATGTCAAGAACCTACCCTTAACCTCTTCTCCACATGGCTTCAAGTGACATTTTATTCATCTGAGCTTGTGACTGTGAAATGCATCCCTATGTCACAAACCTGAATGGGGGACCCGGAGGCACAGCCCTTGTCTGATGACAGAACCAATCAAGAGAACAGGTGATTTTAGTAATAATACGGTACAGACCGTGATCTCAGAGAGAGGAATGGGGATGGATTGCGTAATTACAACCTGCACCAAGGACTCCACATGGGACGGCATGGGACGGAGTGCTGGGAGAGCACTTTAGGGGTCCTGACCCAGGGATGGGACCAGAGGCAGAGAACAGGTGAGGGCAGGTGAGAGTTGAGGGGCCAGGGGCCCCAGCAGGGCACTGTGAGGACGTGGTCTACCCTGTGAAGGACGGTCAGCCCCTCTGTGGTCACAGCAAGCCAGTAGCCAAGCTGCACCCAGCCACTGGGCCTCTGCTCCCTGGCTCTTACCCAGATGGTCCAGGTCCCAGGTGGTCCCTCCAGGGACAGAAGGGTCTCTTGGACCATCCTGGACAACGCGTCCTTCTGTGCGTGGCCTCACAGTGCCTGACCCCACTGGACAAATCTGCCCACTCTCACTCTCTCTCTGGAGCCCCTGCCTCCTCCAGGCTGGGAATACACCCGGCAAGTCACTAGGCAGCTCCTGGGGGCCACAGACCCCACCTGCCCAGATCTGCTCATTCGCTGCTTCCCACCGCCCTATACACTGCAGATGGGAGGGGAGAACAGGGGGTGTCTGAGGATGGGTGGCTGGAGAGAGCTCATGGCAGCCGGGCACCTGCGGCCCCCACCAGAGAGGGCTACAGACTCCCTGCCCCGGGCAGGGCTTCCCATCCCTGCTGGAACGGAACCAACCTCGCGGCCTCAGCAAGGGGCTCTCCAAGCCAAGGATATGAGTGCGTTAATTAATGAATTAGCCATTTAATTAACATAATTAGGCCTCATTATTTTCCTTGTACCTATCGTCAATTTTTGAGCAATTAAAAGGAATGCTGGAGGAGAATGGGGGATCTGGGTTGTCACTGCGGGTGTAGGATGGAAAGCCAGGCCTGGGGCGACCCTGAGGCCACCAGCTCAGCCTGGGGGCGGGGAATGCAGGGGAGAAGGAGGCTCATGTTAACACACGCACATGAACAAGCACACACCCCAAGATGTAGTGTCCCCGAGTCTGGGTTTACAGATCACTCTCCATTCACGTATTAAGATCCTAATAGGTGCCAGGCTCTATACCAGGACACAGTTGGACCAGGACAGGCAACTTTCCTCCAGGGAGATGGAGGGAAGTTGTTGGGGAGTGCCAGAGTCAGTCCTCCACCTCCATGAGCCTTTGAGGTAGACCATCTTTCCCTAGCTGTGTGACCTAAGGCAAGTTCCTTAGCCTCTCTGAGCTGTTTCTTTAGCAGAAAGATGGGTATCCAGTAGATATCTACCCCCCAGTATTATTGTCAGGATGCACAGAGATGCTGCACACCAGGCCCCTGGCACACAGTCAACTAGCAAGAAGTAGCAGGGGTTTGGATTTTGTTGGGATTGGAAGGTTTGAGCTGAGAAGCGATGTGGTGAAAGTTTAGAAAGATCCCTGGTTGCCCAAGTGGACACTAGACAGTGGAGAGGTGAGGGTGGAGGCAGCGCCCAGCTACAAGGTCCAAGCAGAGGTGTGTCTTAGCCAGGGACCTTCACCCTGAGCCTGGGCCTGATCCCCCGAAGCAGAGGAGACAAGGGCATCAGGGGCGTGGCTCTGGGTCTCACTGACACCAGAGAAGGAGCCAGTAGAGAATCCTGGAAAAGAACAGCCAATGAGACGAAGAAAAATTAGCAGCGAGTCTTCCCAGGAACCAAGTGAAGAGAAGGCTTCAGGAGAAAGAGGTAGCCAAGCGCATCAAATGCAAATGCCCGAATTTGCTGGTCGCTGGTCACATGCCGCCTGATTTCAGGGGAGGGCTGACGGCCTGTGTGCAGAGACTGGAGGACGAACCAGGGCTGGAGGCAGCAGAGGGTGAAGACCACTCTCCTGGGCATTTTGCTTCAAGGGAGCAGGGACACGGGTGTTGGCAGGAGAACAGAGCCCTGGGGACAATTTGTTTACAAGACGGGAGGTGTCACAACATATCTGGGGCTGATAGATGATCCAACCCCAGGAAATAAGACCCATGGTTTGGATGATGCAGACTGTTCCATTTTTCTAATCTGTATTTTCAAAACATCCTCTTGCATACCATTTTTTAAAACTGCCTTTTACTCAACTAATCTTTCCAACTTTTCATATCACCTGACTGGGGACACTTGCCACCCTCAGGCCAGAGGCCCTAGCTTGTTCTGATGGTGTCCCTCAGAGTCCTCCCTGCATTTTACTGGGAAAAATGCAAAATACAGGTTCAAACCCTTGCAAACTCATAAGCTGCTTTTTTTTTTTTCATTTTGCCCTTGTAATTTTTTATTTAGCTCAAGTCTTAATATTTTTAATGAGTGTGCCAACCTAGGGGGAAGGAACATATGCATTTGAGACACAGATGAAGATTCCAGGCTGTCAAAGTGGTCCATCAGCCACCCCAGCATAGAGCCAGACATCGGGCATCAATCATGAAGGCGAAGAAACAAGAAAAGGGTGAGAACAAAATTCTAGAAATGCAACATCAGAGTCTGTGTGTAAAAGGGAAGCACAGTTTAGCATTTCATGATATTCATTAGTCTGCAGCAAGCTGAACTATCTTCTTTATAAAGTTCAACATCCATGTGTGAGAATATTTTTGAAGTATAGGTGCTGTAAAATCATAGGAAGTTACAGCTGTACGATACAGTGATTCACAATTTTAGAGGTTATATTCCATTTATAGCTATTATACAACATTGGCTAATTCCCTATGTTGCACAATGTATCCTTGAAGCTTATTTTATACTTGGCAGCTTGTCCTTCCTCCTTCCCTGTCCTCACGTGCAACCACTGGCTTGTTCTTTATACCTGTAAGTCTGCTTCATTTTAGTTATATTCTACAGTTTGCTGTATTTTTTAGATTCCACATATAAGTGATATCATATGATATTTGTCCTTCTCTGTCTGGCTTATTTCACTGAACATAATACCCTTCAAGTCTGTCCATGTTGCTGCCAAAGGCAACATGCCTTTTTGTGGTTGAGCAATATTCCGCTGTATGGACTTCCCTGGTGGCTCAGATGGTAAAGAATCTGCCTGCATGCAAGAGACTCAGGTTTGATCCTGGGGTCAGGAAGGCCCCCTGGAGAAGGGGGTGGCTGCCCACTCCAGTACTCTTGCCTAGAGAATTCCGTGGACAGAGGAACCTGCTGCTGCTGCTGCTAAGTCACTTCAGTCGTGTCCAACTCTGTGCTGCCCCATAGATGGCAGCCTACCAGGCTCCTCCATCCCTGGGATTCTCCAGGCAAGCCCACTGGAGTGGGTTGCCATGTCCTTCTCCAATGCATGAAAGTGAAAAGTGAAAGTGAAGTCGCTCAGTCGTGTCCGACCCTCAATGACCCCATGGACTGCAGCCCACCAGGCTCCTCCGTCCACGGGATTTTCCAGGCAACAGTACTGGAGTGGGGTGCCATTGCCTTCTCCAACAGAGGAACTTAGCGGGCTACAATCCATGGGGTCGCAAAGAGTCAAACACAAATGAGCAACTAACCCTTTCACTTTTGAATACTCCATTGTGTGTGTGTGTGTGTGTGTGTATATATATATATCTTCTTTATCCATTCCTCTGTTGATAGACATTTATGTGGCTTTCCTGTCTTGGGTATTGTAAATAGTGCTGCTGTGAACAGTGGGGTCCATGTATCTTTTCAAATCAGTGTTTTTGTTGTTTTTGGATATATACCCAGGAGTGGAATTGCTGGGTCATATGGTAGAGACCAAGTAATTGTTTTGCTGCGTATTTGTCTGTTTTTAAGGTAGTGTTCTTATTTTTTTTCAGTATACTTTCTATTTCAGCATCACACACATATGGGAAAAATGCACAAATCTCCAGTGTTCGGCCCAAAGAGTTTGAACAGAGTCAACACAGGCTGCAAACCAGCACTCAGATGGACATCGATCGAGAAGCATATTACCACCCCTCAAGGGCTGGGGAACACCAAGGGGAGCCACCATCCTGCCTTCCAGTGCCATAGATCTTTCCATAAATGGGCTCGCACAGGCTGCATCGCCGGGGTCTGGCTGCCTCTCTCACCTGTGAGATTCATTCCTGATGCTGCCTGTACAGCAGACCATGCTGCCCAGTGTCCCCTGAGTGAATAACCATAGATTTTCATTCATTCTATTACAAACAGGCATTTAGTCCAGTGTGGGGACTGACTATGGACATTCTTGTATGTCTCCTGGTGTGTGTACTTTTAGGAACATATTTGTACAAAAGTTGAGAACCTCTGCACTGGGGAAGCACTAGAGGTTAACAGTCTCAACACTCACACCCCAAAATAGCATTAGGCCTGTCAGTCCGTGGTCAGAATTTGGGATCCTCACTGCTCAATTGGTTTTCTAATGTTTCTCATCTCTCTCGAAAGCAATAGTTTTCAGTCGAGGATGGTTTTGCTCCTCCTCCCCCAGGGGACTTTTGGCAATGTCTCAAGGCCTTTTTGGTATCACAACAGGGGAAGCTGGTGGCATCGAGTGGAGAGAGGCCAGGGATGCTGCTAACATCCAACAAAGAATGATCTGCGCCCGATGTCAGTGATGCTGAGGTGGAGAAGCCCTGCTTGGAGGGAATACGTGGTTCACAATGCCTGAGTGAAGTTGCCGCCTAGTGTTGGCAATTTCAACTCCCAAACTTCTTTCAGAAGTAGACTGAAGGAGGCAGAGGCATGGTTGCCAAAAGTCATACAAAGTGCAGCAGGGCTCCAAGAGAGAAGCGATCAGAAGCAATGCAAATCAAGAGGGAGAGATGGGGATTGCTCTGGACTTTTAAGGCTAAGTAGGAGTTCGTCTGGGTTCAAGGAAGGAAGGGCATTTGGCAGAGGGAACAGCACCAGGAAAGTTACAATATGGTGGATCTCAGAGTGGGGAGGTCCACGCACCCAGGAACAGGGAAGGCTCCTTGGGGAGGGGGCAGCGTAAGGTGGTCTCGGAAGATGAGCCATCATCTGGAGGAAGGAACAACCTGTAGGGACTGGAGCATGAGTGGGCTCGAATGTCCCAGGAGCCTGACAAGCTAGGGGGCAGGAAGATGGGGTACCACCCAAAGCAGTTTAAGGGGAGTTGGAACAAGGCAATAGCAACTGAGTCCGAAAGGTAGGTGAGGTTCTAGTGACCCAGAACATGTCAGAAACTTCCTGTCCTCCAAACATGCTCCACGTTCCCCATCCCAACCAGAGCTTCCTGGAGATGGAATGATAACCCTTGACCCCGGTCCCTCACTCCACCATCCATGATCCATCAGCAAGTTCTGCAGCCTCCAGCCCTTGAGAGCCCTCTTCGCCTTCTCTGCCACCACCTTCTCCCAGTCACCATTCTCTCCTGCCTGGACCACGGCCCCAGCCTCCTCAGTGGGGTCTCTGCCTCCATTGGGCACCTCCCTGATTCTCCTCCACATGGAAGCTGCTAGAGAGATTTCAGCAAAACATAAATGAGCAAGTCACTTGGCTGTTGGAAACCCACCAAGCTCGTCCTCCCATGGTTTAGGTGGTGCCACTCTTGGCAAGGAGTTGGGTCTCAGCTCCAATTTGGGCCCCTTTCCAGGGGCCTCTGGGGCAGCAGAAGATTTGGTGCCAGCCCCGGGCTCTGCTCTGTTCCAGCTCCCCCCGCAGCCCAGGGCCTCCTGGCTCATGGGCTGTGGGTGGAACTTGCATTTCTACCAGGCTGGCCCCCAGAAGAGGGGGTGATGGAGACTGCCTGCCAGCTTTCCCATCTCAGCCTGTCGAAGCCTGCCTCTGCAGGACCCAGGCTCCCAGGAGGGCTGGATCCCCCAGGGCCTCCGCCTGCCTAGTTCACCACTGTGCAGGCTCAGGGCTCCCCCGGGTAGGGCCAGGCCCCCTGGGCGTCCAGAGAGCTCGTTATCCCGTCAGCCCTGAAGCCGCACCTGCTCTCCCGGTCTCCTGTGATCTCAATTAATCCGTCCTGCCCTGATTAATTAGCAGGGTTAATTATGACGGCTGCTGCTGCTGAAGCTTGGGAGGAAAGCCCAGCCAAGTGGCAGAGGAGAGACCCAGCCTGGAGTGGGGCGGGGCACCCCTGCCCAGTGCCTGGTGCCCACCTTTCCCAGGGCAAAGGTCAGGGGCCTCAGGAAGCCACTTGGGGGGCTGTGATTCCCAAGGACCAGGCCTATCAGGGTGAGGCCAACACCCTCAGACCTCACCGGAGACAAGGGCACAAGACCCAGAACAGTGAGTTTAGCTCCTCTGACCTGACCTGTTATGTCACATCTAAGTCCCAACCCCACCCGTCATCATGACCCCATATGAAGGGACTCCAGACTCCATCCTGGCAGGAACCCCTTGATTCATGCTTGCCCTTTGAGGGTGAGCTTACCACCCACTTCCCTATAAGCCTGTCCCTTCTAGACTCAAAGACCACTGTGCATGGAGACAGATCTAGAAAGAGGTCAAGGTCAAGAATTGGGTTGCAGTGGTCAGGCCTATGGCTGGGACCATTGCACAGTCTGTCCTGCTCTCTGGACCCCATGAATGAATTGCCTCGTGGGCTCAGAGATTTCCCCATCCTCCACTCTTCCTCCAAGCCAAGCCTTTAGCTGAGCATCAAAGCATCAGAAGTGGGCTCAGGGTTTCGCAGGCAACTCCAGCCTCTGCCTGAAGACCTGGAGCCCCGAGCCCTTCCCATCCCAGCTCAGTCCCAACAAGGAACCTCCTTGTTCCGCTCCTCTTCTGGGCTCCAGGCCTTCCTCGTCAGGACAGTCACCCATCAAGGAAGAAAGCTTGACTCAGTACAGGGTCCCCACCCAAGCTGGGGCACCACCACCAAAGCCCTGCATACACCTCCTCCCGACACGCATCCATTATCCTGCTCGCCAAAAACGCGATCCATTATCACCGCCTGCGCCTGGCAAAATGTATCATTACCTGCACCCTCGGCACTTCCCAGATCAATCCACTTCTTAAATGTAGTAATAGAGAAGAGGATTAGGTACTAGAAAACTCATTATGAAAATGGCGTACTCAAATTCTTTAAAGGTGATATTTCATAAAATATACCCGGCCTGCCGCGTGCCTCAATCATTCTTTTTAATAGCTCCGTAGCAGCCAGAAAATAAAGTATTCATGAAGATTGAAGAAGATGATCCCATGAACTTCAATTTAATTGGTGCAAATTAAAACAATCCATCTTTCCGTGCTGTCCGTCTATCTCCAATCATCCCCACGTTGCACGTCCGGCACCCTGATTACAATTATCTTTTAATAGGAAAACTTGTCAGTTTTTGTGTGATTTACATAAGCTTGAGCAAACTTATGGGCATCAGATAGGGGCCTTGGTGTGTGATTTCCTGCTCCCAGCTCCCTGGCTCTAGGGGAGGCAGGGTCCAGGCCAGGTGGGGGAGGGGCTGGCGTGGATCCGTGACGTCCCTGCTTTTGCAACACCCATCAGAGACGGGGCTGCATTAGACATCTATGTACATCACTCCCAGGCTCTGGCCATGTCCTCCCTCTGGGACCACGGCAGCTGCTCATGGACCCGAGAGGGCTTCATCTCAGTGGCCATGGTCACTCACGGCCATAAACGCACACCGACATCCCATCTAATGAGCTCTGTTCACTCTTTTCTCATCATTCAATGCACGCATGTGTGTGTGTGTGTGTCGTGTCCGGCTCTCGTGACCCCACGGACTGAAGCAGGACAGGGCGTGGTGGATGAGACTGGGCACTCTACAGCCAGCTCTGCCTCTGTGACCCCGGCCAAGCCCCTTCCCATCTCAGAGCCTGGGTTTCCTCGTCCTGAAGACGGAGAGTAACAGACCCTGCCTGCTGAGATGTGTAGAATCTAAGTTAAAGCTCATAAAGTGGTCAGCCTGGGTCTTGGTCCATGGAAGGGTCTCTGCACACGTGTTGATGTTGACAGAAATGTCTGTGTCATCTGAGAACAGGCTTGGGTGTCCCCAACACAGGGTGTTCCTGTGGCTCCCGCCCCAGCCTGCACGTGCCACACCCTGGGAGACAGAGCCCTTCTTTGTCCTGGAGCTCCTCGTGGTCAGGATTGGGGGTGGACGGAGGCTGTTAACAGCCTGATCCTGCAGGCCCCTCTCCCTGTGGCCCCTGTCAGGCTCCATCTGCCACTTCTCCCAGCAGCCCTCCACCAGAGGATCACATAGCTGGTACAATAAATATCATTTGCTGAAGTAGCAAACAAGGAAAGTCATCCTTTACATGGGAGGAAAAGCCCTTTCCAAGTGGGGGCTGGAAATCGAACTCACCAGAAATTCTGTCTCTTTAAGGAATGGTAGAGGGTCTCCTCAGGTGGCGCTAATGGTAAAGAACCTGTCTGCCAGGGCAGGTAGACAGAGGAGATGCAGGTTTGATCCCTGGGTCGGGAAGATCCCCTGGAGGAGGGCATAGGAACCCACTCTAGGATTCTTGCCTGGAGAATCCCATGGACAGAGGAGCCTGGGGGGCTATCGTCCATAGGGTCGCAAAGAGTCGGACGTTACTTAAGAGACATCACGTATGCATGCACGGACTCACAAGGAAGGGTAGGAACAATGATTATCTTCTGGGCATTTGTGGACACCCCGAGATACGACCTACTCCAGCTTGTGGAAACTTCACAAAGCCCTAGCTGGCCAGCTCCGTTACCAGCACACGGACATGTTAACTCAGAGTCCTCGTGAGTGTCTCCACCTACCATGACGTGAGTACGACTGTGATTCGTCAGGACTGGACGGCTATGCTGCAGTAAGAAGCAACTCCCTATCTCAGGGCTTATCGCAGTATGTATGTTTTTCTCACTCACAGGAAGCCCAGTGCAGGTCACTGGCCTTCCTCTGTCCTGTGGCTATGCCACATGGACGTGTGGCCTCTAAGGTCACCAGGGCAGGAAAGGAAATTGGTGATGAACACATGAGGTCTTAACTGCCTCAGACCTGAAGTGACAGGTGCCGCTCTGTTCATTGGCCAGAACTAGTCACGTGGGCCCCACTCAGCTGCAAAGCAGGCTGGGTAATGCAGGGGGTCACTCCATGTCAGGAGCCTAGATACCCTGCCAATCTACATTTGTGAAATGAGGGCATGGAGACACAAACTGACTAAGTAATTTGTTCAAAGTCACCCAACCGGGGACTGTTAGAGTCAGGTATTCACACACGTGGACATGTATGAAGGCTCACATGCTAATCTCCGCTTGCTGATATGCATGACAAGGCCCACATGCATACATACTCTGGTGACCCCCACGGGCTGTCCTCTCACTTGCTGGGTGGAGGGGCCATGTGGACCCCACAACTCTGAGTGAGAGTGTGAAGAACTTGACCAGTGGTCACGGCACAGGCTCCCTCCTCTGTCCAGCCTCCAGCACGGGGGCCTCGACTGCCATCCTGGGGGACCCCTTGCCCCCAGCTTAAGCAAAGGCCCAGAGGTCGCCCACTCTGATATGGCACTAACCCCAGATCACGCCAGAAACCCCTGCTTTCCCCTGTAAGAATAAAAACTTTCTTCAGAACCTGTGGCTGCCAATGAGGCAGGATTCTGGGGCAAGTTTCTTTCCCAAAAATATAAAAAATTATAATAAATACACCGAGTGAACATTCTCATGTCCAAATATTTACATACATCCCCCACACAAATATACTTAAAGCACACAGATAGGTATGTGGAGATGTGCTTGTAACTATACATCTGAATTTATTCATGGAAGTGATGGCATATTCACATTTGTTTACATGACTAGAGTAGCTGACATAAAAATAAATGGTGAACTGCTATTCAAAAATGTCAAATCATGAAAGATAAGGAAAGACTGTCACAGAGTTGGAGGAACTAAAGAGATAGTGACTAAGTGCAATGTGGTATCTTGGATTGGCTCCTAGAACAGAAAAAGGACCCCCATGGAAAAGCTAGAGAAATCCAAATAAAGTCTCTAATTTAGTTACTAATACTGTTCCAATGTGGGTTTCTTAGTTTTAATAAGTGCACTGTGGTCTCTGGTGGTAAAGAATCCACCTGCCAAAGCAGGAGAGGTGGGCTCAATACCATGGTTGTGAAGATCCCCTGGAGAAGGAAATGGTGACCCACTCCAGTATTCTTGCCTGGGAAATCCCATGGACAGAGGAGCCTGGAGTGATACAGTCCAACTACAGTCTAAGTTGTACAAAAAAGTCAGACACAACTTAGTAACTAAACAACAACAGCAAATGTGGTCACATAAAGCAAGCTGATGGGAGGGTGTACGGAAATGCTCTGTAATATGTTTAGAATTCTTCTAAAAAGTTTTTTTAAGTGATGAAAGAAAATGCCCCAAACCAAGAGTTCAGATGTCCCTAGATTTCAATACAGCTCTATTAATGACTTGATATGTGACCTCAGATGAGTTTCTCATCTTTTCTGAAGCTCAGTCCACAAACACCACCAGAAGTTCAATTAGTTAGTTAGTTCAGCTGTTCGGTCGTGTCCGATTCTTTGTGATCCCATGAATCACAGCACGCCAGGCCTCCCTGTTCATCACCAACTCCCGGAATTCACCTAGACTCACGTCCATCGAGTCAGTGATGTCATCCAGCCATCTCATCCTCTGACGTCCCCTTCTCCTCCTGCCCCCAATCCCTCCCAGCATCAGAGTCTTTTCCAATGAGTCAACTCTTCGCGTGAGGTGGCCAAAGTACTGGAGTTTCAGCTTTAGCATCAGTCCTTCCAAAGAAATCCCAGGGTTGATCTCCTTCAGAATGGACTGGTTGGATCTCCTTGTAGTCCAAGGGACTCTCAAGAGTCTTCTCCAACACCACAGTTCAAACGCATCAATTCTTCGGTGCTCAGCCTTCTTCACAGTCCAACTCTCACATCCATACATGACCACTGGAAAAACCATAGCCTTGACTAGACGATAATCCTAAATCCCATTTGGTTTTCTCATTGTGCAATTCACTCCAGATTCAAAACACATCCCTATTCAGAATACATACACACAACCATACATATCTACCATATACCCCATCTCACACAGATATAATCAGTATGATACACTTTTGTTAATTCAGGTGGCAAATAAGATCAAATTTCTTTTCTCCTTCCCATTAATACTTTGAATTTCCACATGATCTATTAGTAAAACATTCAGCCTCTTTCAGTTGAAGGATTTTCTGCTACACATACACACAGAGATCTAAGACTCCTTTCAGTTCAGTTCAGTTCAGTTGCTCAGTCATGTCCAACTCTTTGTGACCCCATGGACTGCAGCACGCCAGGCCTTCCTGTCCATCACCAACTCCCAGAGTTTACTCAAACTCATGTCCATTGAGTCGGTGATGCCATCCAACCATCTCATCCTCTGTAATCCCCTTCTCCTCCCAACTTCAATCTTTCCCAGCATCAGGGTCTTTTCAAATCAGTCAGTTCTTCGCATCAGGTGGCCAAAGTATTGGAGTTTCAGCTTCAGCATCAGTCCTTCCAATGAATAGTCAGGACTGATTTCCTTTAGGATGGACTGTTTTCATCTCCTTGCTGTCCAAGGGACTCTCAAGAGTCTTCTCCAACTCCATAGTTCAAAAGCATCAATTCTTTGGCCCTCAGCTTTTGTTATAGTCCAACTCTCACATCCATACATGATTACTGGAAAAACTATAGCCTTAACTAGACAGACATTTGTTGACAAAGTAATATCTCTGCTTTTTAATATGCTGTCTAGGTTGGTCATAACTGTTCTTCCAAGGAGTGTGTTTTAATTTCATGACTGCAGTCACCATCTGTAGTGATTTTGGAGCCCAAAAATATAAAGTCTGTCACTGTTTCCACTGTTTCCCCTTCTATTTGCCAAGAAGTGATGGGACCAGATGCCATGATCTTAGTTTTCAGAATGTTGAGCTTTAAGCCAACTTTTTCACTCTCCTCTTTCACTTTCATCAAGAGGCTCTTTAGTTCTTCTTCACTTTCTGCCATAAGGGTGGTGTCATCTGCATATCTGAGGTTATTGATATTTCTCCTGGCAATCTTGATTCCAGCTTGTGCTTCTTCCAGTCCAGCATTTCTCATGATGTACTCTGCATATAAGTTAAATAAGCAGGGTGACAATATACAGCCTTGACGTACTCCTTTCCCAATTTGGAACCAGTCTGTCATTCCATGTCCAGTTCTAACTGTTGCTTCCTGACCTGCATACAGATTTCTCAAGAGGCAGGTCAGGTGGTCTGGTATTCCCATCTCCTGAAGAATTTTTCACAGCTTATTGTGATGCACACAGTCAAAGGCTTTGGCATAGTCAATAAAGCAGAAATAGATGTTTTCTGGAACTCTCTTGCTATTTTGATGATCCAGCAGATGTTGGCAATTTGATCTCTGGTTCCTCCGCCTTATCTAAAAACCAGCTTGAACATCTGGAATTTCACAGTTCACGTTCTGTTGAAGCCAGGCTGGGAGAATTTTGAGCATTACTTTGCTAGCGTGTGAGATGAGTGCAATTGTGTGGTAGTTTGAGCATTTTTTGGCATTGCCTTTCTTTGGGATTGGGATGAAAACTGACCTTTTCCAGGCCTGCGGCCACTGCTGAGTTTTCCAAATTTGCTGGCATGTTGAGAGCAGCACTTTCACAGTATTATCTCTTCCACTAGCTTTGTTCCTTTTCATACTCTTCATGGGGTTCTCAAGGCAAGAATACTGAAGTGGTTTGCCATTCCCTTATCCAGTGGACCACATTTTGTCAGAACTCTCCACCATGACCCATCTGTCTTGGATGGCCCTACATGGCATGGCTCATAATTTCATTGAGTTAGACAAGTCTGTGGTCAAGACCCCTTTGAAATAGTTCAATCTGGAGAAAAGAAAACCAACCTCAGTGTCAATGCCAACTACTTCTCTAGGCCACACAGTGGCGCTGTTGAAGACTGGAACTGCATAGCCTGGTAACTCTGCTTGCCTTAACGCTTCAGTAGCTCTTGCGGCTGCTTCAGGTCTCTTGACTCAGCCAAGCAGGCACCCAGTAAGAGGTCTTTTTCCTTCTTACGCCCAGGCTCATCCATCATCCCCCAAAGCTTAACACCATGCCATGCTGGCTGGGACCAGAGACACTTCCAACACAGCTACAAGCTGTGCCCAACCAGCTCTCCCCCAAGGCCATGGTGGGTCCTTTGTGTTGACACAGAGTCAGAGGCTAGGTCCTCCCTTTCCTGAGAGTCATTGCATTTCAAGGGCTTGGTTGCCTTGCCCAGCTCTCTGGTCCCATTCTGAAATGTCTCTCCAGTTGAGACTCTAGGAGAGCAGAGGCTGGGATCTTGATCCCATCTCATCCATACAGTCTTGGTCTCCTGCCTGTTGGTGGGCAAGGATGGGGGTCTTGAGATAGATCCAGAACGCATGTTCTTGCTAAATTGCTTCAGTCATGTCCAACTCTTTGCGACCTTATGGACTGTATCCCGCCAGGCTCCTCCGTCCATGGGACTCTCCAGGCAAGAATACTAGGAAAGTTTAATATGCACTGAGCATTTAAGATGTATCAGGCACCTTTCTAAGCATTTTAAAGGCAGTAATTCACCTGATCCCCCCAACAACTCTATAAGGCAGGTATGATTTTTTTTTCATTCTCATTTTACCATGAGGGAACCCTGAAAGATGAAGTGACTTACCCAAGGTCACTACCTGAGTGTGGACATAATTACCATAGTGCCAGCAAGGGGCAACGGCAGCCTGCATCTCAAGAATTCTATCCTGAAGATCTGCCTCCTAGCACCTCTCTAACCACTCCACCTCCAAGCTTCTCCACTACATCCATGCTGCCTTAGATTATGTTCTACTGAAGCCAAGACGAAGTCAGGGCCTCAGGGTCACATGGTTTATTGAGGGCAAGCTCTCAGGAGAAAGGGAACAAGCAGGTCCCCATGTCCCTATGGTTGGGATAGATGGACAGACAACAGAGTGTTCCCAGGGATGGAATAGAACCTGGTGTTCCTAGAGTGAAACGGTTGGGCAGCCAACAGGGGTGTTCCTTACTCTAAATAATCAAAAAAGAACAAGAATGGGAAATCACAATCCTTTGCCCAGGAGAAGGATCCTTTAACACCACAGCAAGGGTTCACCAAGCTGATTCCTAGGCCCTTCCCCCAAATGGACCTCCAGCCACTTGGTCAAGTAACTGGGGAAAGAGAATCCTCAGGGCTCGAGGATACAGGACCCAAGGTGAGACCCTTGTACTTGAGACCCCAGTGAGCCAGCACAATCTCCCTATAAAATTAGGGACACATGGGGGAAGGGGAAGGTCACAAATGGAATCCTGGGTGAGGCCATTCCATAGTGGGACCCTTGGGTTCACAAGCCACTCAAGGAGCACTTTATCAGTTCTCAAATATCTCATTGGAGTGGACATATTTGGTGGACCTGTTCAGCAGTTGGTAGAATGTTGGTCCCTTGATCTTCAGAATAAGAGCTAATGATGGAGGAAAGAAGAAGTAGAAGGCTCTGGAAGTGGCACACCCACTCCCCAGCCAAGAGAAAACCAAAAATCATTGGATCATGGGGGAGAAGACAAAGATTAGTGGGTGCTAGAAGATAATGAAGGACAGGGAAGCCTGGCGTGCTGCAGTCCATGGGGTTACAAAGAATCAGACACAACTGAGCAACTGAACAAGTGAGTGCCATTTCAAAATCTTAAAAGATACAAGGGCCATCGTCGCCACCAAATTTCCATTTAATTCACAGGTCTGGGGAAGAGACAGGTCAGGGTCAGGCACCAAGTGTAAGGATCTCTGCAGCCATGAGAAGGCCACCAGAGGACATCCACTGCAGGAGAGACACTGGACAACGACATGGACAAGATGACCTGGCCAGCAGATGTCAGCTGGTCTCTATCCTCAGACCCCCTGAACCTGTGTGATGAATCCATGAATGGAATTGCCATAATGGCAGGGATGGGGACTCTGCATGGACTCAAGGCATGGGCTCCCTCTCCCAAGGATGACCTAGCTGAATGCCAAACATCAGAACTGCCAGCAACAGAAATGAACACAAAGCCGCTCATCACATTATCCTTTGATGTGGCCAGTTGACTGTATCAGACCATCCTGACAAGGGCAACAAATCACCCAGGACTGGGCTGACCCGTACCCCAGGTGTGACCTCTGTATTCCCCAGGTGTGACCTTTGTATTCCAGCACCACTCTTGCAAGCCTCACAGAGCACCTTGGTCTGTTGTGGGATTCTCAATAACACAGCCTCGGACCAAGAGACCCGCTTCATGGCAAAGAAGGTGCCCTTGACTCTGGGACCAGCCAAACATTGCACCTTCCAGAGGCTGCGAGCCTACCAGAAGTTGAACAAAAGGGCAGCCCACAAGGTGTTCTGAGGAATGGGATAGAGCCTGGCGTCCCTAGGGACAGATAGGTGTGCCCAGTGGAGAGGTCATCTCAGATAAACCACCTGTGAGGTTGGACGCTGGGCACACCTGAACCAACAGCCATTATTTGGTTCAGTGTCCCCAGCAGGTAGAACACTTGGGCCTGGGGACAGAGGGGTCGAGGTGGCCAGCTCCCCACCACTCCCAGCCTTCTGATCTCACCACTTTGGGCTCTGTGGCCCTAGAGGTCTGGGTGATTCATTGTGTTGAGCCTTTATTTTCCACCTACTAAATGGGAGTTAATAAAACATCTTGCAGTGAGAGTTGAGACAATGTCAAGTTCACACCCAATGGCAACTGCCCTCAGTCCTGACATTGAAGTCATTATTTTGAAAGACAGTCAGCATATTTTGAAAGACAGACTGGGAGGTCTCCCAAGTCTGAACCCCATTTCTGGCATCAATCTCACGGATCTTCAGGAAGGACTTACGCCTATCTACCTCGACTTCCTCATGCTGCCGATGAAACCTATTTTTATTCTCAGGGATAAGAGGATCTAATTCTTTTCCCCAAAACCCTCATTTGACCAGAAGAACATTTTCAGATTTTCCCCACCCTCCACACTCTCCTTGCCCCGCCTGAGCTGGGCTCTAAAAACTTGGGGGACCCCAAAGCCACATCCCCTTTTCTAACCTGGGGAAGTTTTTCCTTTCCAGGCCTTCAATTTACTATCAGCAAAAGATTCCACTAGCACCGCCAAGAACTGATACTCAGAAATAAGTATGTAAATCCTTTGTAAATGTATGCTAATTACTTATTTTTAATTATAATGTAAATAAGTAATTACTGAATAATTTTAAAGTATTTACATGGGGGTGTGTGATTTAGACACTAACTTGTTATAAGATATAAAAACTATAAATTATACAGTAATTATGGCCCAATTTACATGCTAAGGCCAAACACAATTACGTAGCAAGAAAAATATAAACAATCAGGTAATTCTGCCGTAGTTACTGTGTAATAACCAAGCTGTTTTCTTCCCGTGGTTGACAAAGTAGGTCTGCGTGTTCACTCTAGGCTTGGAGAGGCCAAGGGGAGGGTGTGTCAGGAAGTTAAAATCATCTTTAACGGAAAACAAAAATTAAGAAATAAGAAAAAAATGTCACAATCAAAAGCTATTGAGTCTTACCTGGGTGGGTCGCAGGGTTCAGAGAAATGCCGAGCCACAAAATGTGGCTCTGTGGCCCCAGCCATCCTCTCCTGCCTCGTCCACAGCAGCACAACCTACCACCCCACCCCACCCCCCAAAACACTATTTCTCAGGCAAGCAAGAGTTCCTCAAGCTCTCATCTCCAGGCCTTCATGCCCCTGTGCCCTCAGACTTGACCTTCTTCCCACACTTTCTTGCCTGGACCAACCCCATCTCATCTTCAAGTCTCACCTACAATGCCTCTTCCTCCAGGAAGTCTTCCCTGACCACCACAAAATTTGACCAGGGCCCCCACCATGGGCTCCCACAGTTTCCCAACCTCCCCCATCCCATCCCAGCTCAGTACTGTTTTGAAATGGCCTGTTTGACAGCAAAATGCATCTCCCCCATCAGACTGGGAGGTCAGAGCCCAGTCCTGCTTTATTCATTGCTGAGTCCCCAGTTAGGGGCACCTGGGCTTGAGAACATGGCATCTGGGGTCAGGGCAATCTGACCTCAAGCCTGGTGCAGACCCTCCAGAATCCTTCCAGGACTATCTCAGCAGCCCGGCCTGGCTTTAGGATGGGGAGCAGTAGGCTTGACAAGAGTCCTGGGTTCCACGTCTTCACGCTGCCCTTGACTGACACAGCCCTCTGAAGGGGGTCTCATTCTCCCCATTTTGCAGGCAAGGAAACTGAGGCTTAGGGAGACCAAATAACTAATGGAGATGTAGAGGTGGGCTATGAAATCAGGGCCATCAGTCCCAACCCAGAGCGCCTCCGCCTTCTCTCCACCTGGGCTTACAGACCCTGACTCGGGGAAGGAGGCGGCAGAATCCCAAAGACAGCTGTGCAAGGAGAACGACCAGGGCAGCACCAGGGGAGGGGCACCTCCTGCTGCCCTGTGGTCCCCATTGACCTGGGAGCCCCTAAGATGATATTTTTAAGCTCCTCTCTACGTCCCCTGGATAAAAATCTTCTGAAGCAGCAGTCCCCAACTTTTTGGGGACCAGGGCCCTGTTGAATAGAAGACAATTGTTTCCTGGACTAGAGGGCAGGGAGTTGGTCATGGATGATTCAAGCATATTACATTTATTGTGCACTTTATTATTATTGTGCACAATATTGGGCTTCCCTTGTGGCTCAGCTGGTAAAGAATCCGCCCACAGTGTGGGAGACCTGGGTTCAATCCCTGGGTCGGGAAGATCCCCTGGAGAAGGGAAAGGCTATGCACTCCAGTATTCTGGCCTGGAGAATTCCAGGGACTATCCAGTCTATGGAGTCACAAAAAGTCGGACATGACTGAGCGACTTTCACTTTCACTTATTGTTATTACATCAGCTCCACCTCAGATGATCAGGCATTAGATCCTGGAATTTGGAGATCCCTGTCCTGGAGGGTTTATGAAAACGAAAACTCCTGGACCCCTGGAAAGGACAGTGGCTCTGCAGGGGGAGCCCAGGTTGTTTGTCTTTAGCCCTTGCCCACTGATGCCCCTTGAATTCTGAGGCCCCTGTGGGAGGAACAAGACCGCTTGAGCTTGAAGCTCTCTCTGAACCGGTCACCCCACCCATAAAGGGGCCAGAAGAAACCAGGCAGCAGGCTGTGCGGCGCCCCCAGGCCTGGGCTGAGCCAGGGGGTACTCGCTGGACTGGTGGTCCCTCCCTTCAAGGCCTCCTGTGCGCTAGGTCAGGCTCCCAGCCGCCGCCCAGCCTACCCCGAGGCCAGCAAGATGAGCAGGCAGGGGTACTCCCAGGGCAGGAGCCAGGCAGCTAGGGGTGCCCAGCCCTGCTCTGTG
Source organism: Ovis aries (assembly GCF_016772045.2). Lineage (NCBI taxonomy): Eukaryota > Metazoa > Chordata > Mammalia > Artiodactyla > Bovidae > Ovis > Ovis aries. The sequence continues at coordinate 10,100,764 of NC_056056.1, forward strand.
TCAGGCCAAAGCACCGTAACAGCAAAGCCCACGTCCTCACCCCGGGAGGTCCCCGAGAGCGCCAGCCCACTCAGCCCCGCTTCCATCACAGACATGCTGCCCCACCCACCACCTATGTCCCACACTCTAAGAGCCAGGGCGATGGAGGAATCCGTATATGGATTCCATTTCACCTTTTTCTTCTGCCCCGAGGCGTCACTGTTCATTAAGCACAGTCATTAGCGAGGATTTAGGGGCACCCAAGTGGGACCCTGGGGATGGAGGGCACTGCTGACCAGGTCCAGACCATCGGTTCTACAGGAAACGAGTCCATCTCAGCCATACCCCTGCCTCCTTACCAGCTGGCTGAGCACCAGAGAATCATGCAGGAAGGACTATCCTCTCTAGCAATAAGGAGCGTAATAAGCCTGCTACCATTTATAAGCAGTTATGACTTGAACCTCGGGAAGGACGTGCTCTCACCGATCCTCATCAGGAGGCCGGCGCAGAGAGGGTCCGTGATTTTTGAAGGTCACACAGCCCCAAGAGCATGGACTTCAATTCAGTCTCCCAGACTCTGCAGTCTTACTTCAAGCCACCTCCATTTACATCTCTCACAGCTCACATGAAAAAAGACTCGGCTAGCGGCAGCCAGCTCAGTCTGATGTGGCCAAAGCCAGCACCAGCATGCAGGAGCCTCGGCTCTGGCCAAATCCATGGAGATGGAAACTGCCATCATTCCAGCGCTGCAACCCCTTGTGCAGCTACTTCACAGCCCAGGAAATTCCCTGGTCCCCTGGGTAATATTTTTTTACGGCCATTGCCGGGTGCTATTCATTTTATTACACTTTTGCCTGTTATTTTTGTTGTTGGCGCATAAGCAATGTGGTCAATTCTGTTTTACGTGCCCAGGCGTTTCAGATTCATCGCCAGCCAGCGTGGCGCTGAGTGGTTACACGGTAAAGTGTTTGGCTAATAAAATGCATAAAGCAGAGATAGGAAAATCAATGCCTTTGTTACAACATTTCACCATCTTTCACGCGGTCTGTCAGGCAGGGCTGCCCGCTGAAGCTGGCGCCAGAGGCACCACATGGGGTGTCTGCCACCAGGCCACGTGCCAGCTGGCCCCGGAAGCTGTGCTCTTTGCTCCTTGCCCTTCTGGAGCAGGAGCCAGTCAGGGAACCCTGGCGGATGCTCTTTTGGTGCCTGAGCTGGAGACAGAGTGTTGGAAGAAAGAGGTGATTCCAGGTTCTTGAGCAAGTTGCTGTACTACTCTGACCCTGTTTTTTCATCTATAAAATGGGCATAATAATTGTACCCCCCCCCCGGGCTTTTGTGAGGATACAGGGAGAGAGCCCATGCCACCCACACGGCACCTGACGTACGTGGGCTGGGTAAAGCGACACTGCTATCCCCCTCCTCAGGTCACAGCAGCCTGGCCACTCTTGGGTCCCCTCCCTCCTCAGCCCCTGAGAGGAGGACGGTCTCTTCCTGGACTGCACCCTAACATGAGGCGTGTCCCATCTCTACTCAGCTGCCCTGGTCCTCGTGTGTATGTCACTCAATCGTGTCTGACTCTGCGACACTGTGGACTGTAGCCCACCAGACTCCCGTGCACGGGACTCTCCAGGCAAGAATACTAGAGTGGGCAGCCAGGCCCTCCTCCAGGGGATCCTCCTGACCCAGGGATCGAACTCGCATCTCAAGTCTCCTGCATTAGAATGCGGGTTCTTTACCACTACTACCACCTGGAAAGCCCCGTTGTCCTCATTTCCTTGGCCAAACATTTATCTCAATTTTGATGATCATTCCTGCCAGGGCACCCCGGGGTCCATGTCAAGCCCCGGCTCAAAGGCAAGACTGGCTGATGTGAGAGGCTGAGCCCCAGTCCTATCACAGGGCACAGAGCCACACTGGCTGGGAAAGGCAGGCGATGGGGAGCTCCCCATCCTTTACACCCCTCTCCGCCTTGTCTCTGGGCCTTGGACACATGATTTTGCCTCTCTGAGCTTGTTGCCCTAACTCTAAACTGAGAATTATAATCATAGACCTTCATCCCAAAGGACTGAGTGAGGTGACATAAACTTTGTCAAACCAAAGGCCTCTCCTGTGGCCCCAGAGGGCCTGGGAGACATGGAGATACACACACAGCCCTGGGGGGAGGGGTGTCCAGAGGGCAGGGAAAGGTGGAGGGTCACCCTGTGTCATGATGCACAGAGAGAAAATCAGCCTGTTTCGGCTCAGCCATAGGTGCCCTCCCCTCCCAAGCCTCAGTTTCCCTCTCTGGAGAATAGGTACAGTATTCCTCATTTCCCCTAGGCTGCTAGGGGAGGAGGTGGGTTAAATGAAATACTCTAGGAACACCTGGGGGCTTCCCAGGTGGTGCTAGGAGTAAAGAACTCTCCTGCCACTGCAGGGGATGCAAGTAATGGAGTTCTTCCCAGTTCCAGGGGTTGAGAAGATCCCTTGGAGGAGAGCATGGCAACCCACTCCAGTATTCTTGCCTGGAGAACCCCATGGACAGGGGAGCCTGGCGGGTCATGGTCCATGGGGTTGCAAAGAATTGGACACGACAGAGCACACACACAGCCCACAGCCCATGAACATCTCAGGGCCAGGCCCAGCACACGAAAAACCTGAAAGGCCTTGAGTGCTGGAATTAGGGGCTGAGACATGGCCTGGGAGACGGAGGGGGGCTTTGGGAGGAGCCTGGATTCTGCGGGAGACAATGCTCCCAGGCCCAGGTCATTGCCTCCCCCCGTCAACCCCCACTGGGCTAGTGGGGGTGACAGAGAGCCCACCTTGGGGATAAACAGGGTGTTGCCTCTGGAGACCCCATCCCTCCAGCTGGCCCCAGTGCCCCTCCTCCCGCACTGGGAAGGAAGCACAAACACAGACTTAATCCCCTGAGCCTTCCAGCATACCCAGGCCTGGCGCACGGCTTGGCAAATATTGGACTTTATTAATTTAATTTAATTAAACTTTATTAACCTTTATTAAAAATAAACCCTCATTAAAATTCTCATTCCTGTCTCCAGCAAAGGCAGGGGTGGGGCTCTGCCTGCTCTCCAGGCTTTTTAAAATGTCACCCAAAGGGAGGCAGTGGCATCCGTGGGGCCAGAGTCTGGGACAGGGACTGGAGGTGAAAGGGACCAGAGAGGGATGCAGGGGTGTGTGTGTCTGTCTGTCTGTCTGTCTGTCTGTGTCTCTGTGTGTGTGCATGCACGCACATATGTGTGCCGAGGGGTGAGGACAGCTGAAAGCCAGACTCTGGGTGAACAACATGGAAGGTTAGCTCAGATGCTAGGCAGGCCGGCCAGGAAGGAAGAAGAGTCTGAGGGCCCAGGGAGCCCTCAGGATCCAGCCCCCAAGAGGGGCAGATTTGGACTGGCTGCGGTGCCAGGCTTCACTCCACAAAGCACCCAGTTCCTGGCAGGTCTAGGAGGAGGAGAGCACTAGTCTCTTTCGTGTGTTGGTTTTTGTAGGAGCCATCCTTACTCCTTTCAGAAAATATGGAAAATATAGAAAAGGACCTGAGAACAGGAGATTCTCCATGAAGCCAGATGGACTCTTGTCCCTCCGAGCTAGGTGACCACATTTCTCATCCAGTTGGGGACACTTTTAAAAGGTAAGAGACATGTAGAATTGTGCCTTGTTACACTCATAAGCTGGAAAAGGCACTGGCACCCCACTCTTGCCTGGGAAATCCCATGGACGGAGGAGCCTGGTGGGCTGCCGTCCATGAGGTCACTAAGACTCGGACACAACTGAGCGACTCCACTTTCAATTTTCACTTTCATGCATTGGAGAAGAAACTGGCAACCCACTCCAGTGTTCTTGCCTGGGGAATCCCAGGGACGGGGGAGCCTGGTGGGCTGCCGTCCATGGGGTCACACAGAGTCAGACACGAGTGAGCAGCAGCACACTCATAAGTAAGTCTTGTCTTGGGAAGTGGGGACAACGTGTCACTTCTCAGAGCACCGCTGGTGAGCAGGGAGCAGCTTTCCTTCCCTTGGAAACAAACCCATTATCTATATTCATGGGAGCAGGCCCTCCGTTAGGGAATGGCAGGCCTCAACATTCAGGCCTGAGTCCTGAGCCAGTTTGGAACTGGCAGTCCCAGAAAACCTTCAATGGCTGGGCCCTGCTCTGAGCTTTGTGTAAATTGCTTCATCTTCTCCCTCCAGCAGTCTGGAAGAGATGAGTAACACTGTACCCATTGTACAGAGGAGGAAACTGAGGCTGGGGAGGCGAAGGGCCTTACCCAGGGCCACCTGGCTAAGGGGCAGAGCTGGACAGCTCCCTGAGCTTGCCCTAGGGGAGCAGGGGAAGGCAGAGCTGCACAGTCTGGGGGAGGGCTAACCCTGGAGGGTGGCCAGGCAGGCAGATCACCTGCTCCCAGTTATCTGAAGAGCTGCTGCTGAGGGAGGTACCTCAGGCAGAGCCCCAGAGGGAAAGGCGGAGGCACTGGGCCAACAGGCAGAGTAGGCCAGCCCCACTCACAACCATCGCCCGGGAGCGTCTGGCCTCAAAACTGCCTGCACATGTCCACACTCGGACCCTCTGCTCTGCACAGGGGTCAAGCCCCCTTCTCAGTCACCCTCCTTGGTCCAGGGGAAGGCCTATGGAAAGACAGAAAACAGAGGGGGCCCTCCAGATGCCTCCAAAGGATGCTTCTCAAAGTTCGCATGCTCAATGAAAATATACTAAACACACAACATCACGACAAACAAAGCTAGTGGAGGTAATGGAATTCCAGCTGAGCTATTTCAAATCCTAAAAGGAGATACCGTTAAAGTTTTGCACTCAGTATGCCAGCAAATTTGGGAAACTCAGCAGTGGCCATGGGACTGGAAAAGGTCAGTTTTCATTCCAGTCCCAAAGAAAGGCAATGCCAAGAATGTTCACACTAATGCACAATACACTCATCTCACACGCTAGCAAAGTAATGCTCAAAATTCTCCAAGCCAGGCTTCAACAGTACATGAACTGAGAACTTCCAGATGTTCAAGCAGGATTTAGAAAAGGCAGTGGAACCAGAGATCAAATTGCTAACATCCACTGGATTATAGAAAAAGCAAGAGAATTCCAGAAAAACATCTACTTCTGCTTCATTGACTATGCGAAAGCCTTTGACTGTGTGGATCAAAACAAAGTGTGGAAAATTCTTCGAGATGGGAATACCAGACCACCTTACCTTCCTCCTGAGAAATCTGTATACAGATCAAGAAGCAACCGTTAGAACTGGACCTGGAACAATGGACTGGTTCCAAACTGGGAAAGGAGTACCTCAAGGTTGTATATGTTCACCCTGATAATTTAACTTATATGCAAAGTACATTAAGGGAAATCCTGGGCTGGATGAAACACAAGCTGGAATCAAGATTGCTGGGAGACATATCAACAAACTCAGAAATGCAGATGACACCACCCTTATGGCAGAAAGTGAAGAGGAACTAAAGAGCCTCTTGATGAAAGTGAAAGAGGAGAGTGAAAAAGTTGGCTTAAAGCTCAACATTCAGAAAACTAAGATCATGGCATCCAGTCCGATCAATTCATGGCAAATAGATGAGGAAACAATGGAAGCAGTGACAGACTTCATTTTCTTGGGCTACAAAATCACTGCAGATGGTGACTGCAGTTTCAAAAATGCTTGCTCCTTGGAAGGAAAGTTTTTTCTGACCAACCTAGACAGCATATTAAAAAGCAGAGACATTACTTTGCCAACAAAGTTCTGTATAGTCAAAGCTATGGTTTTTCCAGTAGTCATGTATGGATGTGAGAGTTGGACCATAAAGAAAGCTGAATACTGAAGAATTGATGCTTTTGAACTATGGTGTTAGAGAAGACTCTTGAGAGTCCCTTGGACTGCAAGGAGATCCAACCTGTCCATCCTTAAGGAAACCAGTCCTGAATATTAAATGGAAGGAGTGATGCTGAAGCTGAAGCTCCAGTACTTGGCCACGTGATATGAAGACCTGACTCACTGGAAAAGACTGATGCTGGGAAAGATTGAGGGCAGGAGGAGAAGGGGACGACAGAGGATGAAATGGTTGGATGGCATCACCGACTCAACAGACATGAGTTTGAGCAAGCTCCGGGAGATGGTGAAGGACAGGGAAGGCTGGAGTGCTGCAGTTCAAGAGGTCACAGAGAGTCAGACACGACTGAGCGACTGAATAATATCAAACACGCAGCAGGGCAGGTGAGGAGGGCCCTGGGTTCAGATCCTGACACACTGCTAGGTGTGGTTTGGTGACTTTGCCCACGTTCATTCACTGCTTCAAGAAACCTTAACGGTGTGGCACTGGGTGAGCTATGCTGGCCTCCCTCACAGACAGGGCCCTCAGGGGCTTGCGGGCCAGTGAGAGGCAAACTCAGTAATAACCAGCAGGCGTGTTATTCAAACTGTGCTGAGCACTATGGGGGGAAAGAAGAGCAGACACGGGAGACCGATCAGGAGTGGGCAGGTGACACGAAGTGGGATGTGGAGGAGCAGAGCAGGGACCCAGAGGAGGGACAGGTCAGCCTGGGGAGGAGCTGGGGGAGGCTGCAGGGAGCACCGAGGGCCAGAGGAGGACAGGCCTGCAGATCCAGAGGAGGGCTGTAGGCAGGGGGCTGCCCCGGGGTTTCCTGGCGAGGTTCCCTGCCACCTCTCCCAGGAGGGCGGGCAGTGGGACCAGAAGAAGGGAGCCAAAACCCTTCAGATGGGGAGGGTTGCCCGCAGCTTCCACCAGGTGGGGCAGTTGGGACCAAAGGTCAGCCACCTGAGAGGTGCTTTACAGGAGGATCAACCACACGATGTGTTTGTTCGCTTGTTCATTCATTCACTCGCCACTTCTCTTATTCATCCAGCTCGCTGCCAGGCACCAGGAGAGAATTCTAAACAAGACCAAGACGGTCCCTGCCCTCAAGGAACTTGCAGTCTCGTGGGAGAAATAGCCCACAGATAAAGGAGTAAAAATCGTTGACAGTCATGACAAGTCGCAGAAGGAGCAGCAGGGTGAAGCAACAGATGACGGTGGAGGGGGACGGGCCCCCACACCAGAGGGGAGCTCATGGCCCCTCCGAGGGAGAAACCTGAACAGATGATGGTGAAGGGGGACGGGGCCCCCACACCAGAGGGGAGCTCATGGCCCCTCCGAGGGAGAAACCTGAAGCTCCAGAAAGATCTTGCAAAGGCCTGACGTGGCTGTGGCGGGGCCCCCTGGTGCCCCTAAGGATCCAGCATCCCTGGCCCTCAGTGTGCTTGGTCATCACCCAAGTGCTGGGCTGCTGTCCTCGGAGTTAGCCTCCCTTCCCCACACTCTGCCCAGTCTCGGTTGGCACTCAGAGTTAAACAGAAAAATGTTGAAGGATTTGCTTAACAGAGAGAATGTGCAGAGCATGTCATGGTGGACGTCTTGGGCAGGGCTGTCAGGGGGTGGAGGTCAGATTCCCCAAACCTCTGATAGAGAAGAGGAAGTCATTTGGGGGTAAGACCACCCCCAGACAACCCTCCACTCACTCAGGGGTGTCCTTGTCTTCACAGTATGTGACTGGTTCTCAGCACAGGGCATCTACCAGCACCTTCCAGCACTGGGAGCCTCCTTCTTCCAGATGAGACCTCAAATGCACTCCATAACTGCTGCCACGGCTCCAGAGGACAGGCCAGCTCCTCGCCACTGTCTTAGACAAGCCCCTCTGGGAGCAGAGACCCAAGCCCCTGACACTGCTTCCCAGGGAAGGCAGGAGCCCCTGGCAGGACCCAGTAAGGCCAGTATGGAGGAGCAGCCTGCTCTCCGCCTGGTTTTCTCTCTGACTCTCCACTGTCCTCGTCCAAATCCCCCAGAGAGAACCAGAGTGGCCCAGTGGGATTAGATGCCCAGTCCTGGTCCAGTCAGGGCTCAGTGGTAAAGAATCCACCTTCAGTGCAGGAGCCACAGGAGACTCAGGTTTGATCCCTGGGTTGGGAAGATCCCCTGGAGGAGATAGCAACCCACTCCAGCACTCTTGCCTGGAGAATCCCATGGACAGAGGAGCCTGGCAGGCTACAGTCCATGGGGTCACAGAGTCGGACATGACTGCAGTGACTTATCCTGGACCAGTGAGCTAAGGCCTGGAGCAAGGCCACCCAGAACCAGCAGGGCCTGCGGGAGCCACCTGGAAGGAGATGCAGGTGGTCTTCTGAGGGGCTCCCTAATCACGTTCCTGAAGTTTAACAATCAAGGTCCTGCCCAAGGAGGGCGCGCCCTGCCCCTGAAGGGGTAAGAGCACACGAATGACCTCTGAGCGAAATTTTAAGAGAACATCTCTCTTTTGAATGGCCCCTGGGGACTACAAGGAAGGGGGCATTGGCTGGTGAGGGGGCACTTTTCACTGTTGGCTCCCAAAGGCCCTCTGAGCATCAGACAGAAAGCAAAGTCCCTGAGAGGCAGCAGGCAGAGGCCAGGCTGCTCCCGTCCAGGCGGGGAGCTGGACAGCCTCAAGCATCACCCTCACACACGCATGTGGGCCCGCATGGAGCACTGTCACGGGTGTGAACCGCATGTAGGGGCCCTGTCACGCATGTGAGCCGCATGCAGAGGCTGTCACGTGTGTGTGCCTCATGCAGAGGCCCGGTCACGTGTGTGTGCCATATGCAGAGGCCCTGTCACGTGTGTATGGGTAAACGCAGACACCCGGGCCACACCGTGTGCCTGAGCCCAGGAGCACAGCCAGGCAGCCGCTGCACAGCGCCCCAGGGAGAAAGCCTCTCCTCCCAACCACCTTTCTCCCTAGAGGGAAGTGCGTTCTCCAGGCAGACAGGCCACTCATTCCTCCAGCTCCTGTAGGAGTAGCTAGGAACCTGGGCTGAGCCATCTTCCATTCTCGGGCCTCTTTCCTCACCTGCTCATGCCAGAGCTGAGGACAGGATGGGGGTCATGAGGGTAGGCCCTCGCCTTGCTCCCCGTGAATCACACCTGGACACATGGAGGGGTAGGGATTCCAGGCCAGAAGCAGAGCTGGAGGCCCGAGTAGCTTCCTGCCAGTAGCCCCCTTAAGAATTCAGCTTTCAGAGGGCCAGGCTCCAGAATTGCCCCATAATTCTGGCGGAGATATAAAATAGGTCATTGGCGTAATCCTGGCCAAATTGGCCTCTCGCAGATCAGCTAGGCCGCGCTCCTCGGGCCTAATTATCCCATATTTGGTCAATAAGCCATTAACACGGCGCCTTGGATGTTAATAACCATTTCATGAAAAAGTCGGTGTAATTTATGAGATCAACACTGGTTAGCAAAATTAATAAATATTTCATTCAGCGAGATTTATCCCGGTGTGCTCCCGACAGGTGGGTGGAGGGCCCTGGGGCAGCCTGGGGAGCAGGTAGTCGGGGGAGAGGCAGGCCTGGTTCTCACTTGGGCCATTAAAAATTTACCTCAAATTCTATCGCCATAAATCCACAGGCTGGATGAGGGAGTCCAGTAAAACCTGACTTAACATTATGTTCTGGCCATTAACAATATTTATATAGATGTCACTTCTGGAGGCTTAGAGTCGCCAGGCAGGGCCCAGCAGGCGTGACAGGAGCCAGCTCGGAATCCTCTGGAAAGGTTTGTGCCTGGGGAGGCCTAGGGGCAGTGGTACGAGCCGCAGATTGGCTCTCAGACACCTCTGTGTGACCTGGGGCAAAGGTCTCTGCCTTTTAGAGCCTCAGTTTCCTCATCTTTAAAATGGGTGTGTTAACATGAGCCATTTGGGGACTTCCCTGGCAGTCTAGCCAGTGGTTATAACTTCATCTTCCAATGCAGAGGGTAGAGGGTCAATCCCTGGTCAGAAGTACACATCCCTTGCAGCCAAAAAAGAAAAAAAAGAAATTTAAAACAGAAACAATATTGTAACAAACTCGATAAAGACTTTAAAAATGGTCCACATCAAACAGGGACTCTGTAACAACCTAGAGGGATGGGAAAGGTGGAAGGTTGGAGGGAGGTTTAAGAGGAGGGGATATAACTATGTGTGCTATGCTTAGTCGCTCAGTCGTGTTCAACTTTTTACTAACCCATGGACTGTAGCCTGCCAGGCTCCTCTGTCCATTGGATTCTCCACGCAAGAATACTGGAATGGGTAGCCTATCCCTTCTCCAGGGGATCTTCTCAACCCAGGAATTGAACCCAGGTCTCCTGCATTGCAGGTGGGTTCTTTACCAGCTAAGCTACCAGGGAATATGTATACCTATGGCTAATTCATGTTGATGTATAGCAGAAACCAAACCATTACTGTAAAACAGTTATCCTTCAATTAAAAATAAATAATTCTTTTTTTTTTAATGGTCCACATCAAAAGAGAAAAACATCTTTAAAAAAAAAAAGCCATTTTATGGGCAGCCGAGAGGATTAAGTCCTATAACACAGAGTAAGCCCCTGGTGCCTGGTGAGCACCCTGTATATGGACTCTACTCGCATTAGATTATCAACAGAGGCAGCCAGAGGACTCTGCCCTTCGCTCTGACTGGGAGAAGCGCTGCTGGGGACACTCAGCCTTTTTAAACTAGAGTCTAATATTGACCAGATGCTGTGCACCTAGTATTTATGGTCCCACAATCATCCTGCAGGCTGAGCACTCTTGATATCCTCGCCTTTGAAAAGGGGATACTGAAGCTCAGAAAGGCCAAGTGGCCTGTCCAGGGATATGCAGCAGGAAATGTTTGTTATTATTGTTGTTTAGTCTCTAAGTCACGTCCAGCTCTTTGCGACCCCATCAACTGTAGCCCTCCAGGCTCCTGTGTCAGTGAGATTTCCCAGGCAAGAATACTTCAGTGAATTGCTATTCCCTTCTCCAAGGGATCTTTCAGATTCAGGGATCAAACTCGCTTCTCCTGTGTCTCCTGCATTGTCAGGCCAATTCTTTACTGCTGAGCCACCAGGGAAGCCCGGAAATACTAGAGTCAGACTATTCAAATATGGGTCTGAGATGTCAAGCCTCAACCCTTGCACCTCTGTGTCCTCCAGCCTGGGAATGCCCTGGCCAGGTGTGGTTATTGCCTGGGCCCTCAGGGAGCACCCAGGAAATACCACCCTGCTCCTCTGCGCCCTCCTGGCAGCCAGACTGGAGCCTTGGGCAAACTGACAGGCCCCGGGTGGATGCCAGAGCCCGTGGTGGTTAAAGAACTTTCCAGGAGAACCAATTAGTTTTCCGCGGGGAACTTTCCACCAGCATTGATTTTCACTCTCCTCGCCTGGGGTAGATTTGATTTGCGAGGAGAAGCTCTTCCAGGAGGCAGAAGCAATTGTGTGAAATAAAAGCTCCAAATGTGACAGGCTCATTGGCTGTGGAGGCCAGAGCCGGGACTGAGTGGGGCTGGGAATGGGGTGGCGGGGTGGGGTCCCTCAGTGACTGTGGCAGACAATCACCCTTCCACACCTGCGGCCTTGAGGCAGCAGCCCACCCAGCTCTTCTTCGGCTCCCCCTAGAGGCAGCCGGGCTGGTGGACTCGCCCCCGTACCTGCAAGGCTTCGTGAAAATGTGCACATGGAAGTGTTAGTTGCTCGGTCATGTCCAACTCTTTGCAGCCCCACAGCTTATGTAGCCCACCAAACTCTTCTGTGCATGGGATTCTCCACTGGACATTCCTTTACCCAGAGGATCTGCAATGCAGGAGACCCAGGTTCAATCCCTGGGTCAGGAAGATGCCCGGGAGAAGGAAATGGCAACCCACTCCAGTACTCTTGCCTGGAGAATCCCATGGAGAGAGGACCCTGGTGGGCTACAGTCCAAGGGGTTGGAGAGAGTTGGACACAACTGAGCGGCTAACACTAAGTTGCTAATCCCATGCCCAAGGGTGATAGGTTGCGGAGGGAGAGGGCTGTGGGCCTGGGGGGCACAGGGGTCACCAGGGGGTTGAGATGGAGTGGAGAGCCATCTCCAGGAGGGAAGGAAGTGAACACAGCAGAGGCACCAGGAAGGGAGTTCTGGGCAGAGGGAACAGCAAGTCGAAGTCAAGGAGGCTGGTGAGCTGGGGGGGAGGGGGAGGTCCCAGTGGGACCAACGAAATTAAGGGCTGTGGATTTTCCCTCCAGTGACAGGGAGGGTGCTGGGGAGGTGGGGACAGGGTGAGGAGCTGGCTCAGGTTTTAGAGGGAGCTCTGGCTGCTGAGAGGAGCGTGAAGGGGGTCGAAGGCCAAAGCTGGGAGCTGGGACGTGCATGGAGGAGGCTCTTGCCTCCCAGCAAAGGCCACTGTCACTTGGTCCGGGGTGGAAGCAGGGGGAGAAGTGAGCAGCAGTTTCTTGCAACACGTTCGCTTTCCTGGTGGCTTGCTGTGGCGTGAGAGAGGAAGTGGAGGCTAGGCTGTGAGCTGTGTGGCCTGAGCATCTGCTAAGTGCGGGGCTGGACCAGAAGCAAATAAAGAGCCAATAAAACACAGGGGACTGGGAAGGGTCAGGAGGGTAAACACAGGATGTGGCAGGGAGTTCTGTCGGTCAGCAGGAAGGCATCTTGAGGGGGGAGGTCACATGGCAGCGGGAGGAGGGGAGGGAGCCAGCCGCGCAGAATGGAGAGGGAGCAGGAAACAAGGGAGGAGCCGCTGCCTCCAGGACCAGCAAGAGGCCGGTGTGGCCAGGGCCAGGCTGAGAGGAGAGGCCAGCAAGGCGGCAGGCCAGGCCGGGCTGGACCTTTGGGACTGGAGCACTCAGAGACCAGGGAGTGAAGACAGCTCGGATGCCCTGGCACCGATTTTGCAATGGGCCCTGCACCAGGTTCTGCACTCACGATCCCATCTTGTGAAGGCTGTGCTGACTCTGTTCCCATTTTGTGGATAAGGAAATGCGGGCTCAGAGAGGCCGAGTGCCTGCCAGTATGGAGCAGCACCGATTCATTTCAAAGCTGGGGCTGTCTCTCCCTGCACCTCCAACCTCTCCCCACGCCAGCAGCTGGAAAGGCTGGGGGATATGAAGGGGAGACCCCTGGAGGCTGGGCAGGCAATGAAATGCCCCTCCATAAAGAGATGCCTGCAGGGAGGGCCCTCTAAGGCTGCAGCCATGCACGTGGGTGCTTGGGTGTTTTAGGGGGGCTGGGCTGGGCCTGATGCAAGCTGAGGCAGCCGTGACTCCCCAGCACAGGCGAGACCTCCACGGGCACCCAGACTTGCCAAGGGGCTTCCTGGAGGGAAGCAGGAGAGAAGGCCGGATGGGGAGAGAGACCGAGCAGCCAGGGTGCAGGAAGCACAGGGCGCCTGGGAAGGGCACAGCGTCCCGAGGGGCAGACAGAGCGGGTCCTCACCCTCCCTCTGAGACCCTAGCTGAGTGACCTGACCGTCTGCAGGGTGCTCCCCTGCACTGTGTCATCGCCACGGCCCCCTAATCCTGGGAGGGAGCAAGGCTCCTCACCTCCACTTTGCAGATGAAGAGCTGGGGAGGGGCAGAGTCCCCACCTGTGGTCACACAGCCTCCTCTTTGAGGAGGCAGAGCCAGGATGGAAAACAGGTTCGAGGGTTTTAGGCTTCCCTTGTGGCTCAGCTAGTGAAGAATCTGCCTGCAATGCGGTAGACCTGGGTTGAATCCCTGGGTTGGGAAGTTCCCCTGGAGAAGGGAAAGGCTACCCACTCTGGTATTCTGGCCTGGAGAAATCCATGGACTGCGTAGACCATGGGGTTGCAGAGTTGGACATGACTGAGCGACTTTCACTTTCACACTTCACACGCCCTGCACTGGGCCAGCAAGGAGGGGCAGGCAGGTGGGCTCTGCTCCAGACCTGGGAAGGGCACAGGGCAGAGTTGCCAGGCCTCTGTCATTCCTGCCTCAAAATCACACTAGTGTGACATCGGTGCAGGAAGCCACCTCTCTGACCTCAGGGCTGATGAGAGCACAGGCCTGTGGGGTGGGTGTGAACCCGGAGCGGGACCAGGCACAGAGGGCCTGTCTGTGCCTTGCACGGATCCCTGCTCACTCTTGGCCTGGCCCTGACCTGTCATGAGCCTCCCTCCAGAGTTTGATGCCCCTAGTACAGTGAGGACCTGGGGCAGCCCTTCGGGGGATGCAACTGTGAAGGACGGCTTTGGCTGTGTGGCCTTGGGCCAGTGACTCTGCCTCTCCGAGCCTCAGGTTCTTCCTTGTGAAATGGTCTTATACCTGTTCAACTGTTTATTGACTAACTACCTACATTAGGCCTGTTTGTGGGGCTTTTGACAAAGCTGTCAACCCTCACTAAGCTGACATCCTAACAGGGAAGAGGGAACATAAACTCAAGAGATGAGTGAATGATGACCACGGTGGATAAACTACTGGGGAAAAGGGAAAGGAGAGCAGGATGAGGGTGGGGGCAGGCGGGGGGGTGGTGTCAAAGTGCAGCCCCAGCAAAGTGGCGAGATTCCAGCAAAGACATGACAGAGGCGAGGGAGGGAGCCAGGCAGGCACCTGTGGAAGATTGATCCAAACTGAGGGAAAGGCAGACGCAAAGGCCCTGGGGCAGGCCTGTGCCCCAGCAGGTGTCGAGGAGCAGGAGGAAAGCCCACATGGCTGGAAGAGCTTGGGCAGGGATTACTCTGGAACAGAGAAGAAGTAGGTGGCAGCGTGTGTTGGACTTTGGTTTAGCAAAGGAACAGCGGTGAAACCTGGGGTGGCAGTGAGGAGTCAGAATGTCAGGCATAGATGGCAAGTTGGCACATACTAAGTGCTCAGTTAACGCATCGCGATTATTGCTGCCTCTAATTAGACGATTTGCAAAGAGACGGCTTAGTGACTAAACAACAGCAATACTTTATAGGGGATGGGGGTGACTCAGGGTCTCGCCCTTTGGGAAGGAGCTGGATTTAAGTGGCCCAGGCTGTCCCTCGCTCCACCTCCCTCGTTCCACCACGGGCTGGGGGCTGCTCCCTCTCTCAGCCTCTTGAGAATTTTCTGAGGTCTCTCTGGCCCTCAGGCCTGGGGAAGTTTGCAGAGTGAGGGGGTGGAACCACGGCCACAGTGGCATTAAATCAGCCCCCGGCTCCGGAAGAAATCACACCAAGAAGTTGTTAATACCTTTATTATGGGCTGAAATGTATTCACGATATTAAAAGACATCCCATTTCTGCCCCCCATGTCACATCTGAGATGTAGTGTAGATAAATGATATATCACCGCACGAGATCTACCGAAACCATTAGTAACCATGACATTTTGACGTCAGATTTTAAAAAATTCCTAAGTAATCTTTTTGATTTATGAAATGCTGTCTGGGTTCATCGAGAGAGATCTCAGATTTATCACCGCCTGGTTAGAATTATTAATGATTTTCAATTTGTAAATCTGAAGTCAAGAAAGTCTGTGGGCTCTAGATGAAAACTCCCGCCAATGAAGTTTAGCTCACGGAGAGATGGGCCTTCTCTCCTTCTTCCTGGATGCTTGACATCGTCTCCCCACAAACCCTGTCTGTCTGCAGCAGGCAAGATGGTGCGGGGATCAGCGGCAGGACCCGCTCCAGGCAAAAGAGCAGTCCCCCTTCACAGAGCCCATGCCCACTCCCCTCCCAGCTAGACACACCCAGGCTTGGAAAACTGCCCAAGTCAGTTTAGGTGGGGGTGGTCAGAAGGGACGTAGCCAGGAAGGCACACAGCTCCTGTCCCCCTGAGTCTGGCTCAGGCCTCAACTCAGCCCCAGGCCCCTCACACCACGGAGACGCCTGGACCAACCCCTCCTTGTCCAAGGCAGCAGGCACACAGACCACGCTGGTAGCAGAGCCCCCCGCTTCCAGGAGTGCCCCTGGATGAGAGGCTACCTGCCCGACGGTCTCTTCACCTCCATCCCCATCAAGGCCTCCATCTGTCCCCCAGTCTCAGAAACTGCCTTGACCTGAGCTGGGGGTCCGCTGGAGGTAGAGCCAAGCACTGTTGAACCCCTGGACCTACCATCTGGTTCCCCGGGGTTTCCCCCACACCTGAGTCAGGCTTATCACCCCAGAGTGTGCCCTGCACCACGCTTGACCCAAAGCCCAAGGTTCATGGCTTTCACCTGCCTGAGTGTTGTTAGATCACCAGGGGAGACCCAATGCCCAGGCATCCCCCCGGACCCACTGACTCAGAACTGTCAGGTGGCTCCAACACGCAGTCCACTCGGAGGCCCAGTCCCCGCATCTCTACCAACTGTCTCCTTCCCTTACCCCTGACCACCACTGCCTGAGACATCACTCCTCTCCAGGGCCAAGGAAGCCTCCAGCCTTTGTTCTCCCCTTCTCTGACCCCTCCTCCCCTGACCCTCCAAGTCCTCCAGGCTGCGTCATTCCCCTGCCGGCACCCTCCCTGAGTCCCGCAGGCCCTGGGAGGAACATGACCCTCATTCTCAGCTCCCCTGGGGCCTGGAGGGGACCAGGGACTGCATGAGACCATGCAGGGACCCACCTGCAGGACAGAGCCAGACCCAGAGTTCCCCTCCAGGGCCTGATTCCCAGGAATCCCCACCCTCCAGCTTCCCCACTGGACTCAGAGTCTGGCTCCAGAACGGCCCTTCTACCCGGGCAGGAGGAAGGCCCCATGGGGTGGGGGTGGGGGCGATCCCTGGAGAGCTGGGTTCACCTACCATTAAATAGGGGTCCAGGACTCTGCTCTCTCACCCCTGCAACCCAGGCATGAGAGGAATGAGTAAGTCTCAGATTCCTGATCCATAAAATGGCAATCATGGAATTCCTGATCCCTGGAGTTCAATAGAATTTAAGCCACATTTGCATGGCCAAGCTCAAGATCAGCCCACGGGGAGCCGCCAGGAGCACACAGCTGCTGTCAGAACTGTGGTTAATTGTGAGACTCGAGCGAGGCCCCATCTGAAAGTATTTTCCTGCACTGGGTTCAAGTTCTTGATGACATATAGGCTTGGCCTCTCTGAGCCTCAGTTTCCCTGATACTAGGGCCAATTCCTCCCATATCCCTGTCTGGCCCAGCCCCACTCCCACCCCTCTCTGTGTGGACATGAGATCACTTTGGCAGTGACCTGGCAGCAAACACCCCTCCTAATAATAACCACCCCAGCTGTCAACCTCAGAGTGAATGATGCTTTGACAGAGAGAATATATATCAGCCTCATTTTTTTTTTCTCTTGATCCACAATTCTAAGGGAAAACTGAAATCCCATTTCTGTGAGTTTCACAGACAGGAAGATGAATTTTCAGTAAATGCAGGAGATAGGTCTTGCAGCCCCTGCCTTTTCCTCTGATACCAGGGAGGGTTCAGAGGGCAGCAGAGAGGCCAGGAGACCAAGGCAGGAAGTGAGTAGACAGAGGGAGGGAGGCAAAGGGTGGAGCCCCTGCAACGACACAGAGGCAGGGACACAGGGGAACCAGGCCAGCACCAGGCTGGCCTGTTCTAGAGGCTCCTGGGGGCCATGGGGAGGATGCTGCAGAGAGGGGCCAGGCTGCCCTGTGCCTGGTTCCTGGCACAGAGGAGCTTCTGGCAAGTAGGTCCTGAATGAACGCACACATTAATGAATCAACCTACCCAGGTGGCATGTCACCTAACACCAGGCTCTCTTACATGTGGATGATGGTGAGGATGGTGATGGTGGTGGTGATGGTGAGGATGGTAGTGATGACTAATGATGGTGATGATGGTGATGGTGGTGGTGATGGTAAGGATAGTGATGGTGGGAGTGATGATGACGGTGATTATGGTGAGAATGGTGGTGATGGAGGTGATGATGATGGTGATGATGGAAGGATGGTGATGGTGCATCTTCTGAGCTTCTGCTGGTGACTGGCAGGACTCAGCATCCCTCAGCTTATAGACACATCACTCCAGTCTCCTCTGGTGATCGGTCCTCCTCTTGGTCTTTACATGCCCTTCTCCTTGTGTCTGTGTATCTTTGTTTTCTTTTCAGGACATAGTCACATAGGATTGAGAGCTCACCCTAATCCAGCGGGACCTCATCTGAACTTGACTTTGCCTGCAACCACCGTATTTCCAAGCCAGGTCATGTTCACAGGCTCTGGGTATCAGGACTTCACCCTCTCTTTCAAGGACACCTAATTCAATCCATCACACACTTCTCAGAGTTCCCATCTAGAATGTCAGCAATACCAGCGCAGGGGCTGGGGGTGTGTTTCACTCTCTGCTGCACCCTCAGTGCCTAGAAGAAACATCTGGCACAGAGTGGGTGCTCGGCAAATATTACTGAGGAAGGAAATAAATCTCAAAGGGCCTTCCCACTCCCGAGATGCGGACACACCGGCAACGCCCTTATACACACCCCGTGATAAACACATGGGCTGAGCATGGCAGCGCCACACCGAGACCAACCATCCCGCCAAACACACAGGTCACCCCCTGGCACCCAGGCTGGTGCAACATATCAAACAGCCCCAAGTGACCCCTGCTCAGAAAGGCACAGAAGTCACCATCCTCGGAGGGACAAGCACACCACAGAACACACTTGCAAGCTTCACAACGACCTTCAGAGGCTTGCCACTCACCGAGGCAGCTGCCAGGGTCACCAGCATGTCAGATGTCGGCTCTGATTTTGTGACCTATCAAGGGCCGGGGGGAACATCCTGGAAGTCCTTGTTTGATCCTACATCCATTGCTGAAGGCTTCAAAACTCTAATTTCATTATAATGTGTAAATTAATCAGATGCCAGTGGGCCAGGTGGGCAGAGGGGCGATGGGGAGAGGAGGGGAAAATGGGGAGGGGTGGGGAGGGGAAGCCTGGGGACTCTGAATAGACGTCCACCTGGACAAGACACAGAACTAACTGCTCCTGTGGTTACGAATGCTTCCCCAAGGAGGTGCCTGGACTGGATATCAAGGCCACTCTGAACCAGGAGCGCTGATTGATGAGCACCTACTGTATGCAAGGCCATCAGTCCAGCCACTCATAAGCAAGATCTCATCCAGCCCTCACACAGCCCCGTGAGGGAATACCCCATTTTACAGCTGGGAAGCTGAAGCTCAGAGACCATCTCCATTTTACAGATGGGAAGCTGAGGCTCAGAGAGGAGAAGGGCACCCCAGAGCTGTGCAGTGCTGGACTCCAAAGGGTACTTTACTCCCATGCATCACACAGCCACCACCAGGCTTGGCACACCCATTCCAGGCTGCCGTGATGTGAGGGGCAATCTCCTGGGACGAGCCCTGTAAGCCTGTGTTAGACATCCCCCCTTTGTAAGGTCAACATCCCCTGAGACACCATCTAGCCCCACACCATACACTGTGGGGGTCTTGCTGGTGAAGATAGCCAACTCCAGACTGAATCTGAACACTGGTCTTAGTCCCTGACCCTAGTTACGTTTACATGCATCTGAAAACGCCAAAGACTCTTCTTCTTCCGGTCCTCATCCTATGATGGAGACAAGGTCATTATCCTTGACCCCTGGCCACAGCTGCAGCTCAGAGAAGGTGTGATGGTGGAGTGGTTAGGCTCGCCAGCTGAGAGTTAGGCTCACCAGAACTGACCTTGACTGGGGAGCTTGGGCGGGAAGCTTCTGTTCTCTGGGCGTGGTTTTCTCAAATGCAACTTGGAGCTCCTAAGTCCAAAGAGATGATATTCACCAAACATTTAAACCAGAATCTGGCCACTAGGAAGCATCACTGAGTCATTCCCTGCTATTATTTCCCCACTTGTTATCGTTAGAGGAAAAGTGCCCCGAGTTTTAAGCAAATCAGCATCTTGGAAGATGCTCCCATCCAGGTTCAGGCTGAAGTGAAGGAGGAACCAGGAAACTTGTCAATAATTTGAGGCAAGTGTGCTCCAAACCTGAGGAGTCTCTGAGCTGACTCGGGGAGTGGGCAGTCTGTGGGGGAGTCATGGCTCTAACATCCTAGCTTCCCAACTCTGTTGCACTGAACAGCAAGACTGCCTGAAATAGACACGATGCAGGCTAGCCTTTCAGGGGAGACTTGAGTGTTTCTCTCAAAATTTACAATTCATATGCCCTGAATCTGACTGAGCAACTCCACTTTTGCAAATGTGTCCTACAAAAATGATCAGCTGTGTCCCCGGTAACTCATGTTCAATGCTGTTTATGGAGCACTGTGATAAACCATGTCTGTAGGAGATGAGTTAGATGAAGACCCCTCTGCCATAGAGAACCAGGATGCCAACACCAAAGACTGCCTAAGTGTCTAGGAAGACAAAGGAAGATGTCTAGTATGTTTTTTCTTTACAGAAAAAGAGAAAACAGGAGGGATTTCCCTGGTAGTCCAGTGGTTAAGAATCCACCTTCCAATGCAGGGGAAGCAAGTTTGATCTGTGGTCGGGAAACTCAGATTCCACTCGCCACAGAGCAGCTAAGCCCATATGCTGCAACTACTGAGCCTGCACACCAGAGCTAGGGAGCCCAGGAGCTCTGCAGGCCACACGCTGTGCTGAAGATCCAACATGCCGCAACCAAGGCCTGAGGCAGCCAAAGATAAATGAATAAATGATGGAGTGTGTGCGCGCGCGGGCACGCACGCGCTTAAGGGAAAGTAAGGAAGCCAGGAGGGACTTTCTGCTTCTAATCCTGCATGTAAAGAGCTTAGGGAAACAAACAAACCAAAAAAAAAAAAAAAAAAGAGCTTAGGAATTGCCACTTCATCCAAACAACAAATAAAAAGCTGAACAAACTGGAAAAGCAGCAACTCGGTCACAGGCCACACGGCTGCCCCCACTTCTCAAACTGGAGAGACAGACAGGGGAACACAGAGAATCATAACTCCCCAGAGCAGAAACCCACGAGCAGATACCTCTGTGGGTTTTTTAGATGCAACAAAGGCATGATCCATGAAAGAAATAGTTGATAAGCTGGACTTCACTAAAACTTAAAATGTCTGCTCTGGGGAGGGAGGCCTCCCAGGGAGGGGGCATATGTATACCTATGGCAGATCCATGTTAATGTATGGCAGAAACCAACACAATATTGTAATTCTCCTTTAATTAAAAATTAATTTTTAAAAAATTAAAAAAATAAAGTGTCTGCTCTGAAAGACAATGTCAAGAGAACAAAAAGATAAGCCACAGATTGTGAGAAAATATTTGCAAAAGCCAAGCCTGATAAAAGACTGTTATCCAAAATATACAAAAATCTCTTAAAATTGAACAATAAGCAAAAGAACAACTAGATTAAAAAATGAGCAAAAGACTTGAGCAGACAACCCACCAAAGACATACAGACGGCAAATAAGGGAGCAAAAGATTTCTACATCATATAGCACTGGGGACTCACAAATCAAAGCGATACCACAGTGTACTTACTAGAACAGCCAAAATCTAGAACACGGACAGCAAATGCAGCAGGAACTCGCATTCAAGGCTGACGGGAATGCCAACAGTACAGCCGTTTTGGAAGACAGTTGGGCAGTTTCCTACCACAGTAAAGTGAAAGTGAAGTTGCTCAGTCATGTCCAACTCTTTGCAACCCCATGGACTGTAACCTGCCAGGCTCCTCCATCCATGGGATTTTTGAGGCAAGATTACTGGAGTGGGTTGCTATTTTCTTCTCCAGGGGATCTTCCTGACGTAGGGATTGAACCCAGGTCTCCCACATTGCAGGCAGATTCTTTACCATCTGAGGCACCAGGAGTCTAAACACACTAAACACACTTTTATCCTGTGGCCCAGCAGTCACGGTCCTTTGTATTCACTCAAAGGAGTTGAGCATGTATGTCCACACCAAAAGCTGCATGTGGATGTTTACAGCAGCTTTATTCATAATTGCCAACACTTGGAAGCAGCCAAGATGCTCTTCACTAGGTGAGTGCATAAATAAACTGTGGTACCAAAATGGAATATTATTCAGCTCTAAAAAGAAATGAGTTTGCTTGCAGCTCAGTGGGCTCTGTTCTGATGATCATCCCCTCCTGGAATGCATTGCCATAATGAGGCTAATAAAATGTCTCTCTGCTTAAAACAATAATAAATAAATAAAAAGAAAAGAGGTGCCAAGCCATGAAAAGACATGGAAGAACCTTAACTGCATATGATTAAGTGGAAGAAGTCAACCAAACCTGAAAATACTATATACATACGATTCCAACTATACGACATCCTAGAAAAGGCAAAACTATGGAGACTATTAAAGAATCTGTGATTGCCAGGGGTTAGGGAAGATGGCAGGATGAATAGGCAGAGCACAGATTTTTCAGGAAAGTGAAACCATTCTGTATGATATTATTCAGTGCAGTGTGGAGACATGCCATTATACACGTGTCCAAATCCATGGAAGACACACCACCAAGAGTGAGCCCTAATATAAACTATTAACTTTGGGTGATAAGATGTATCACCAATTGCAACTAAAGTTCCACTATGGTTCAGGATGTAGGTCATGGGGAAGGTTGTGCGCGTGTTGGGGAGAGGGAGTATATGGGAACTCTCCACACATTCCACTCAATTTTACTATAGAAACTGTAAAATATTAAAAAATTAAAAATCTAAAAAATTAAATCTAAAAATCTAAAAAATTAAATCCAGGGCTTCCTTGGTGACTCAGTGGTAAGGAGTCTGCCTGCCAATGCAGGAGACACGGGTTTGATCCCTGGGCCGGGAAGATCCCACATGCCGTGGATCAACTAAGCCTGCGCACCACAACTATTGAGCCTGAGCCCTAGAGCCCAGGAGCTGCAACCACTGAGCCCACACACCCGAGAGCCCTTGCTCCAAACAAGAGAAGCCACCGCAATAGAAGCCTGCACATCGCAACCAGAGAGGAGCCCTCACATCGCAACCGGAGAGGAGCCCGCACGTCACAACCAGAGGGGAGCCCCTGCTTGCCACAACTAAAGAACAGCTCACACATCAGCAAAAACCCAGCACAGCCAAAAATAAATAAAACTTAAAATTAAAAAGAATTAAATCCATTAATTTTTTTAAAGACCAAGAGGAAGAAGGAAGGAAGGGGGAAAGGGGAGAGGGAAGGAGAGAGAAGGAGGGAGGGAGAAGAGATGTTGCCTGATTTCGCAGTCCCAGTGAGAGGACCTAGCTTCTCAGGGGTGACACTGCGTCTGGATGGACCTCTTCATCGGGGAAGGCCAGACCCCTGGCCATGGCTCAGAGGGAGAAAATGTAGACAAAGAGAAATTTGAGGGACCCTGTACAAGCGAGTGGGAGCCTGAGCATTTGGGTGGAGAAACTCATAAAACTTTATGGACAGACTCTAAACAAGATCTAAAGAAATGAAGACGGAGATTTGGCTCATGGATTCAAAGATTCAATATTTTAGAGAGATCAGTTCTCCTAATGTGAGCCAAATCCAAATCCCAAGAGAAATTTTTTGTGACAGGTGACAAGCTGATACTAAAACTTATGGAGAAATATAACGGGCTGAGAATGGCCAGAATATTGCTGAGACAGAACAAGGTGAGAGCAACTTGTTTTATAAGCACCCAAGATCAACCCCAAAGCCCTGCGAGTTAAGCCAGTGTGCCACCAGCACCACGGCAGACATGCAGTTTAGCAGCAGAAACTATACACATTGGTGGGCACTTGGTGGGTGATGGGGGTGATGCTGCAGATAACTGGGGGAAGACAAACTTTTCAATAAATGATGCTGGAAAAACCAGACCCCCTACCTCACACCATACACAAAAGCAGTCACTAAAAAGGAAAAATAATGGCTTTATTCATTAAAATTAAGCACTCTAATACTGTTTATTAAAACACTACAAATCAGTAAGAAAAAGACAAACAAAAAATGGAAAACAGCTTCAATAGGTGCTTTGCAGAAGAGAGAACTCAGATTAATCAGGAAACACCAGGAAAAGTGGTGCAACCTCATTAGTAAGCATGGAACTTTGCATTAAAATCACGACATATCACCTTCAAATCAGCAGATTGGGAATAAATTTGAAATACCAGGAAGTTGGCAAGGACTTTGAAATGTAAATTGGTATGAGAAAAACAATTTGGCCTTGCCCAGTAAAGTTCACGAGAAGCACATACCCACAGACTTCTTTGGTGGTCCAAAGGCTAAGACTTCGAGCTCCCAATGCAGGGGGCCTGGGTTCGATCCCTGGTCAAGGAAATAGATCCCACATGCCAAAACTAAGAGTTTCAATGCTTCAGCTAAAGATCCAACATGCCTCAATTAAGACCCTGTGCAGCCCAATAAATTTAAAAATAAATAATTTTTAAAGTATAGAAGCATATACCCAGTGCCAGCAGGTCCACTCTGGAGAAACCCCTGCATGCGTGAGGCAGATGGAGTAGCACGTCGCTTTTCCCAGGGGGCCTTCGGGACCTTCTTGGGCTTCTACTTCCCCAGGTCAGGCTGGGCGAAGTTCCTCCTGAGCCAGGGGTTGGGGAAGCGGTTGCTTTTTCACCACCCACAGTTTTTCCTTCTGTAAATGGCTTCCTGAAGTCTCCCCAAATCCCTACCTTCTCCCACACATTGGGGCAACCCGACCTCACTACTCAATTTGGCAGATTTTACCTCCCCTCTCTCACCTCTTCAGAGGAGGCGTGAACCTCAGCCCCCAACCAGAGGCAACTTTCTTCCCTCTTAGACCTGTGCCTCCCCCTCTACGAAGTGGGGCAACGACAGCTCGTGTCCCATAGAGCGTTTAGGGGGACTCAGCTGGGCTGGGGCAGTCACTCCCTGTCCTCAGGTGGTGCCCTCCTTTCTGTCTTACCTGGACCTGCTCATCCCCCATGTGTCTGACTATTTGCAACCCCATGGACTATACAGCCCACAGAATTCTCCAAGCCAGAATACTGGAGTGAGCAGCCTTTCCCTTCTCCAGGGGATCTTCCCAACCCAGGGATTGAGCTCAGGTCTCCCACGTTGCAGGTGGATTCTTTACCAGCCGAGCCACCAGGGAAGCCCAAGGATACTGGAGTGGGTAGCCTATCCCTTCTCCAGCAGATCTTCCTGACGAATTGAAGCAGGGTCTCCTGCACGGCAGGCAGATTCTTCACCAACTGAGCTATCAGGGAAATCCTTCCATACCTCCCGGGGTCCCGCATCCCATCTGTGCCTTCCTCCTGGCTGAGCTCACATCATCTTCGCAGAAGCCCTTTCCCACCTCCAGCCCGTGAATGTCTCTCCCTTCCCAAACTTTCAGTTCACCTGCACATCAACCCATATTTCCCAAGACTTCCCCATCAGGAGGCATCATTTTTGGTGCTGGGGGAACTGTGGGGAACTTGGCAACCCCAGCCCCTTGTGGGGAGATTGTGCACGCAGGCTGGTAGCAGGCGAAAGCAGGGAGATCACCCTGTAACCATCTCCCCCTCAGTAACCGGCATGGTGCCTGGCACACAGTAGGTGCTCAGTCAAGAGTGAGTGACCATCAGAACGAACAATTGTGATGCATTGAGACTGCCCATACTCAAAAATCTAGGCTGCCATGCATATGTTTTGGTGGACACACAAATCTAAGCACACACATGTGCCTGTGAACGCGGACACTTTAAGCCCACGTGCACACAGACAGTCCCAAAGCATGCACCCAGCCCAGCCAGCATCCTCACACACATGAATGCTGCCTCCTGCACAAAGCTCACTTATTTTGATTTATGAATATTACAAAAATAACCCTGAGTGTCTTCTTGGGGATTCTGTGATCCTGACATGGGTCCCCACGATATTGCTTTTTGCTCCTGGTTACCTGAAATTAGCAGAGTAATTCGGAATCTGCATCTTTATTTAAAAGAAAAAACTGTAGATGCAGAATTATAAAAATTTAATATGCTCCCAGGAAAATGAAAAATGAGAGGTTGTGATCTCGTCTAACACTTTCAAATGTGTTTATTAATTCATGTTTTAAATCATAAGTTTCATTCGGTGAGAGCCATGCACAGCAATAAGCCTGTTTTAAAATATTAATGAATAAACAATATTTCTCTATTGAAATATAACATGCTTCTTTGAACAATGGACCACCAGTAATAAATCAAAACCAGGAGAAAATTGCATTTCATATTTAATACAAGTTGAACTCTGCCTTTTTATAAATGATATCTTTTTTGTTTAATTGGCGTCAGTTCAGATCTAGCAGATTGCTAATAAAATTCTGGATTTCCATATTTAATGATGCGTACACTTTCTGCTGAAATTTTACCAGGAAAAAAAGAATCAGCCTTTTATTATCTCCTGCAATGGTGGTGAGAGGTGAGGCCAAGGTCTGAGGCCAGCCTTGAGGGCTGGGAGTGAGCAGGCCAGAGTAGGTGGATTGAAGGGGCCAAATCTCCCCAGGATCCTCACTAAGCAGGTGACATCCCCTGGCCATCTCTCTGCTGACCGGAACTGATCATTCTAGCCAGAGGAGGCAGAGATGACCAGGCATTCCCGTATCACCTGGAGCACTGTGTAACAATAACAGCAATGAGAAGGGAACCCACCCCATCCCACGGGCCAGGCACCATGAGTGCAACTCATTTATCGTTACGACATCCCTACAAGGAAGGTGGGAACACATTCTCCCCATTTCACAGATGGGGAAACTGAGGTCACACAGAGAGAGAGGTGACACACCCAAGGTCACACAAAGCTAGAGAGTGGCAGAACTTGGCCTGACTCTTCACACCATCTCATGCTGATTGGAAAGCGATGAACCTACCTGGGGGCAGAAGAACTGGGTTTTGCTAATAGCGAGTGAAGGGGGACACAAGCTGGAATTCGAGTGCAAATGATCAGCACAAAGCAAGCTGTGGGCTAACAGAGAGTAAGAGCAGCTGGCTTCAGCCCCTGCAACACGCAGGACCCTGCACTGGTACCAACTTGCTTGATCCTCCCTATGATGCTGGGAGGCAAGTGCTTGACAACAAAGGAAACAGGCACAGAGAGGTTATAGAACCTGCCCAAGGACACACAGCAGGTAGGGCCAGGATCCCCCCATGGGGGTCTCACCCGGAGCCCCCATTCATGAGTGCTAAGTCACGGTGCTTTCCTCTCCACAGGGCCACACAGAACCCTGGGCATCTGCTGTTGTCTCTGTGGTGAGGCCAGTACCTGCTTGGCTGGGTGGTGACTCCTGGCAATACACTTAATGGGGCCCAGCTGGAAGGAGGCTCCATGACCACCGGCTGAGCCTGGAACAGCTGAGTGATCAAGACTGCCGGGAGGTGGGCTCACTGCGCATGGGGCGGGGGCCCCAGGCGCAGCAGGGACATGTTGCAGGCCATTTTTGGCCTGAAGTGCCTGTGGACGTGGCCACCTCCTGAGGGGGTCCCTGGGGTCCCAGGCGCCTGGAAAGAAGAGCTGATGGCTCTGTGTTGAGGGGAAAGGCTGGTACCCATCCCCTTCTCTCTCAGTTCCCACCTCCAAGCCTGTCCAGCATGACAAGAAAGAGACACTATGAGACAACCAGACACAAACAGTGGAAAATGTGGGTTTTTGCACAGTCTCATAAAGAACCCGCCTGTCAATGCAGGAGATATAAGAGATACAAGTTCGATTCCTGGGTTGGGAAGATCACCTGGAGGAGGGCATGGCAGCCCACTCCAGTTTTCTTCCCTGGAGAATGCCATGGACAGAGGAGCCTGGAGGGCTATAGTCCATGAGGTCGCATAGAGTCGGACACAACTGAGCGACTTAGCACACACATATCCTATCAGACTCGTATTCCATCTCTGTGTGTATCTGGCCAAGTAGCTTCAGTTTCCTCATCTGTAAAATGGAGCAAATGCTAGAAACTTCCTCCCGAGGCCACTGTATTTGGAGAGAGCTGGGACGGAGGAATAAGCATCCACGTTGGCCGCCATGACCTTTCTGCTCACCATGCCCCGCCCCCATCGGCCTGTGCCCAGGCCCTCCTCCTTGCCTGGTTCACCCCCTCTGGCCTCTACTCCCCACCCCCCAACCCCCTGGTTCACTCCTGGTCTTCCTGAACCTCCTCCTGTAGGTTTCTGCTTGGATGTCCTGGAGGGGTGATAAAGCGGTACCAGAGGGAAAAGGAAGGGCCTGGCTCCACGGGAGGACACGGTCTCCTGGGCCCAGCCTCAAAGGACAGGCCTTCACCAGGGAGATGGGCACAGAAGCACAGGTCCGAGAAGAGAGAATGAGGAGGCTCAGGGAGGTTCAGTTCCTCACCCGAGGTCACACAGCCGGGAGGAGGCAGAGCTGAGATTCAGACCTGCGCCTGGGGGACTTCCCTGGTGGCCCAGCGGTTAAGAGTCTGCCTGCCAATGCAGGGAACATCCCTGGTCAGGGAAGATCCCACAGGCCGTGGGCCAGCTGAGCCCTTGCGCCACAACAACTGAGCCTAGCGTCGGGGAGCCACAGCTACTGAGTCCACATGACGCGACTATTGGGCCCACACACCCTACAGCCCATGCTCTGCAAAAACAGAAGCCTCTGCAACGAGAAGCCCATTCAATGAAGAGCAGCCACCACTCACAAGCAGAGAAAGCCTGTGCGCAGCAAGGACGGCCCAGTGCAGTCAAAAATAACTGAATAAAATGGTCCATCTTTAAACAAACAACAAAAACCAAATCCGTGCCTGGGTGTGGGACCTGCTCCCACACAGAGGAGGGGCCATGTGGGCAGTGGGCTGAGGACCCAGGAGCCAGGGCTAAGCTGCACGCAGCCTGGACAGGCCCCCACAGGTCCTTGTGCGCAGCGTCACAACATGCACCAGGACAGCTACCGCCCCTGCTCTGTTTGCCTCCTTTAGCCCCCAGGGCTGCCCAAGCAGACGGTCTTCCTTGTCTCTTGTCCCGCACTGTCTGTGACACACGTCCTGTCTGCCCCATAGGACGTGTGTCCTCAGGGGTCCCAGGCGGTAAGACAGAAGTAGGAGGGCTGCAAGCTGTAAGGAATTTGGAGTGGGGGATGGTTCCTCTGATCATGTCGCCCAGTAAGGGACCTTCCTTTTCTCCCCTGCTAGCTCACAGGGGCCTCTCTCTGTCCCACTCCAAGTGGTGGCTCAAAGTGTCACAGGGGGCCTCCGTGGGGCAAAACTCTGTGGGAAAGCTTGGACAGGTGATGTCACCTCTTTGAGCTTCAAATCCCCCATCTGAAGATGGGCGGCTAGCACCCACAACATGGGACTCCATGGGAAATACTAAGTAATATAGAGTTTACCTGGTGGAGATGCTGGTGAACTGGAGCTGTCAGCCTGGGTGGGGAAGGTCCCTTTCCCTCAGCACCAACGTGTATCTTATACCCCAAACACCTCCGCATCTGGGAGACTTAGCCCCTTGCCACCTCCTCTACTCAGTAAGGTGCTGGAAGGGGGCTCTCCAACCCCGTCCTGCCCTCCCTGGCGTCTGGCCAGGACTGGCACCAGACTAATGCCCAGTCAGCGCTGCAGAGAAGTTCTAACCAGTTGGCAAGCCCACCTGGTCAGCTGTCCTTAGAGGCTTCCATGCCGCCCACGTACCTCCTGTCCAGCGGAGCTCCTCAGACACGGCTCCAGAAATTCCTGAAAGTATAACAGAGCAGGATCCTGTGAGGTCTTCCTGGGACAGACCCCCTCCTTGTAGCCTCTGCTGTAGCTCCTCTCCAAAGGCCCTGGATAATAGTGTCTGAGGCACATTTCCTGAACTGTTTTGCAGATGCTAAAACCACCACCAAATGGAAGAAATTAACTACCTGATGATCACCAGCAGGTAGCCTGTAGCTCCCAGACCTACTGGCGCCTAAGGATTGACCATGTTAACCCCTATGACACTGCCCTGTTACCATCAGCCAGAGAATGGTGTGGAAGTTGATCTCTCACCTTGGGACGCCCCCTCCCTCACCTGGCCTTTAAAAATGCTTTGCTGAAACCCATCAGGGAGTTCAGGCTTTTTGAGCACTTGCTGTCCTGAGCTCCTTGCTTGGCGCCCTGCAGTAAACGCTGTCCTTTCCTTTCCCCACAACCCGTCATCAGTCGATTGGCTTTACTGTGTGTCAGCAAGTGGACGCAAGTACAGTGTTGGTAACAAAGGTACGCGTTGTGTCATAGAAGCCCCCATGTACCCTTGTGCATCTAGCTGGATGCATGGACAGGCCCCCTAATCTGCAATGGGGTGTTTCTGGTGGCTTCCTGCTGCTGTGTTCTTTGAACTTGTGAATGGGTTGTGGGGTCCTCACTTCCCCCGTCTTGGGGTTCAGACACCTATCGGTCTCTCCAGCACCCTGTATGCTTTCTGAACAAGGGCTAGGTCCAGGAAGCCCCTTGAGGGTAGAGGCCTGATTTCACTGTGCTCTGGATTGAGAGCTTAACCCATTTCTTACCCCAGAAAAAGTACCTGGTGAAATCTATCAGATCAATACATTTCACCCACTTTGGAGGGAGACCTAAGAGCCTTGGGGCCCAAGCCTTGCCCCCGTTTCCTTATCTATGAAGCCAGGGTGCTTCTGGCCTCCGCTAGAGGGGTACTGAAGAGCAGAGGAGTTATGTACAAGTGCCTCCGAAACTAGCTTCTGGGAAAGCAATTGCTGTTTTCATCGAGGCCTCCCCAGAATACAGACTCATATCCTTCCCTTCTTAAGTGTTGTCAGTCATCGTGTGAATCTCCAACGCTGCTATGCGCCTTTCTCACTAGGCTGGCCCAAGAGGAGCCCTGGGGCGGGTCTCAGGAAATGTGTTTCTAGACTCTAAAGAGAGGTATGTGTGTGTGCATGTGTGTCTGGTTTCCACAGGATATTTTTGCAAAACCATACAGCGTAGCGATGGTTTTATGTACAAAGATAAGAAAGGCTGACCCATAAGCTAATTGAATCGTGCAAATAACTGCTTAGCCAGGGAAGAGATTCCTACAGGCAGGCGAGAGCCTGCTCAAGGGAGGACAGCTTTGAGGGCAATCTATTTTATAAAGTTTACTCTCACAGTGTAACTGCCTCAAGATTAATGCGAACGGTGGCCCTAGCCCTTGTTTTGCCTGGCTCAACCAACTGAAATAGTAAAACAGTTGTATTTATCAGAGACAATTTGCTGCAACTGATTAACATTAATCTGATTTCCTGTGAGTCGATTTCCTCAAGATATAGTAAACAGGCCAATTACCTGCTATCGACTTCTTTTATTACAAAGCTTTAGATATTAGCGACAGATGGACATGTAAATACATGGAGTTTCTGACAATGTGAACAAAAAACAATGTTTAATCCAGCTAAAGGATTTCTAGTTGGTCTTACATCTTATCAGTTTAGTTTTCAAAGGTATGCTAAGAGAAGTTGTGGGTGTTTTTTTTTTTTTTTTCTGAAGCTTACTCTTTTTGGACAAACTTTCATCTGTTGTAAACTGGTATCTCACTGAAGTTAGGAAAGCAAATAAGTGAATGTGACAAGACTGTTTATTTAAAAATTACCAAACAAGGGACTTCCCTGGTGATCTAGTGATTAAGAATTCACCTTGCAATGCAGGGGACGCAGGTTTGATTCCCAGTCAGAGAACTAAGTGGAGAAGGAAACGGCAACCCACTCCTGTACTCTTGCCTGGAGAATCTCGTGGACAGAGGAGCCTTGGTGGGCTGCTGTTCATGGGGTCACACAGAGTCAGACATGACTGAAGCGACTTAGCATGCATGCATGCATTGGAGAAGGAAATGGCAACCCACTCCAGTATTCTTGCCTGGGGAATCCCAGGGACAGAGGAGCCTGGTAGGCTGCTATCTATGCGGTAGTACAGAGTTGGACACGTCTGAAGTGACTTAGCAGCAGCAGGGAACTAAGATCCTATACGCCATGGAGCAACTGAGCTAATGCATCACAATTTGAGGGTCCTTATGCCACACACACACAAAAAAAGATACTGTGTGCCCCAGGACCCCATGCAGCCAAATAAATAAATAAAAATTAATATTAAAAACTATTACTGAACAGGTCTTTGCATCCAGCAGGTGTCAGATGCATCATTAGGTCGGGAGAGAGTGAGCTACAAGAATACACACAGACCTGGGTTCCAAGCATGGCCTTTGTTGGCCTAGGCCTTTGACTTTGTGGCACCTGCTTAACTTTTATGAACTGCAGTTTCCTCACCTGTGGAACAGGGATGGTATTTTCCTTGCAGTATTCTTACAGCGTGTCAAGTGAGGACACCTCATACTGGTCTGGCAGCCGACCTAGAGCCTGCAGAGTGTGGTCAGCCACTCCAGCCTCATCTGGACTCACCTCCGAGTCCCTCTCTGACAGGATATGCATTTACATGCTCAGGCCGGCTTCTAGGTGGGTTTTCTCCTCTGCCTGCACAGACTGACTCACGTTGTGGGGTAAGAAACTTGCATCAACATTTAATGATGAAAGCAAAAAGTTTATTCATGTTTGAAACTACATATAACTACCACGAGGAAGACTTTTTCAATCCAGGGTGTAATCCAGTTAGAAAGGAACACGAAACGTTTTTAATACATTAGAATCACCGCCACAAATTATTTTCATGACTCAATCAGTTTCAGAATCGCATACAATACAAAAAGAGAGAAAGGAGAGGGGGCCCTATTACACAGGGTGAAATATACAGTACTGAATACTGAAATCTGAATGCATCACAATTAGTCATCGCTTTTTTTTTTCTTTTTCTTTTTTGCATGGATTAGTAACAAGATGAAGAACATTCAAAATGCTTCTCAGTATTTACAACAGTTTTACTGATCCTGTGTTAATTTAAGACCCAATGTTTCCACTCTCAGTTTTTTAAAAGTTGCGAATGCAACCCTGATTTTTCTTTTAAAAGATTACAATGTACATTACATTTTATGAAGAGAAACAAAGAGTTAATTACAAGATGCAAAAAGATAAGAAAGAGACAAACTACAGCGTGAGTATTGTTCAGAGGTAGTAAGTGAGCACTCTAAGCTACAGAACATGTTGAAATTCTATTGGTTCGTATGAGTTCGCATGAGGTAATAAAGCTGTGTTTTGATTGGTGAGATGTATAAATACTCTTTTGCTACACTATATACAACACTCCAGAGAGCAGGGCCTTTGTGTGGATGCCCAGAGGACGTAGCAAACCTTGACAAGTCTGTGCAGCACCCAGCGCACACCGTAAAACCCCCAGACGGATCTCGTGGTCACCTGTATCAGCAGCAAGGATCTTCATCTCTCAGAACAATCTGGATCCATAATGTCATTACCGAGCAGACTCTGGGCACTGGTGCTTTCAGAGAGAGAAAAGATGCTACCGGTCTCTGATCTAATTATAACATAAGAAATCGAAACACAAGTGTGACGAGGAAGATTCTTAAACACAACCATCATTAACAGTTAGCCAAACAGCTCCTTTATTCCAACTCCATTAGTGATATGAAAGAAGGACAATCCAAGTCTGCGATGGAAATATGCAAGAAGTTCAATTTAGGTGAGGTGAGTCTTTGTATCTGCTTTAACGATTGAGGTTTAGCATATATGGTACTTTTTTACCCTTAAGGCCAAGTAATTGGCAAGTGAGAAACCATTCATGTAAAATATTGATAATAAATTATGATAAAATAGCTACAGGACTGTCAACAATGTTAAACCTTGGCCTAATTGGATAAAGTGCTTTTTTAACATTGTGTGTTTTTTAAGTATAAATACAAATGATTATGATTCCTTAAAAAACAGATTTACCAAGTTCTCTAATAAGACAAGGTTTTACAGTAAAGCTGTAGATGGTGGGCTACAAAAAGCGCTTTCCTTTTCCTCCTATTGCTCTGAATGCACGGATCAAGGCATGTCAGCTCAGGGAAAAGTGTTGCCGGAGATTAGTTAGAGGTATCGGAGTGCACACTTCCTGGGCCTTCAGTAGGAGAAGTCACAGAAGATGGAGTTGTTGCGTCCTGCCAGCCTCCATTAGCCTGAAAGGAGAAGCACAGTTCATCGGTGCACGTCTCCATATTAATTCTACTCCCCGACTGAAAATACCCTGATGACAACATGAGAGCAAAGACGCATTAGCAAAATGTATTTTCTAAACCCACTTTGGCAGGAGTTTGAAGCATGTGTTAAAGTGGGATTAAATGCATGTAAAACAAATCCATCCTACCAAGTAAAGACTTGGCAATAAGTCAGCACGCTGAAGGAGGGCTTCAGCTGGTCTGGAGCTGGCACCTCGCTCGGTCTTTGATTTGCTGGTAAAAATCAAGTGACTCAAAAAAAAAAAAAATATTGTAAGAAGGGAGCGGTGGAGAAGCTCAATGCAATGCTTTGGCAAGACCTTGAGCTCCACACAGTACAAACCTCAACCCAGCTTAATCCTCGTTTCCATAGAGAAGAAGTTCCCCCCGACCTTCTTCTAAACATGCCTGACAGCCAGATCGTATAACCCTTGGAAAATGAAGGCCAGAAATTCCTTCCAAATAGGATCGTGTAGAATGAAAATGCATGAACTGTGGAGGCGCACACACTATTCGAATCCGGATTCCAATTATCTGTAAGTGGGGCTCCTACTTGGGCTGTCGCGAGCACTCCTCACAGGCCGCCGGCCCTTCCTGCCTCAGACCTGCACCGGCAGTAACAGTGCTCAGAAACAAATTTGCCTTATGTCTCGGCCTATAGAGGCAATTGCTGAAATCAATGTCTGATCAGATTTCTGCTGTGGCAGACAGCTTGTCGCTACATATTTTTATGTCAGTCAAGAAGAGGGAGGTGCTGGACTGGTGAGCTGGGGAACACTGAGTGGAAGTGACGGGGCGGGCCTTTCTGGAGAGACGACGAGGGGATCTGGCTGACACCCAGAGCCTGCGGCACAGGCCGGCCTCCTGCCACACAGCCCCCAGACCCGGAGCCCCAGTACCAGTGGGGGTGCGGGGCGGGGGGCCTCCTCCTGCCTCCCGCACATCCACCTGCCTCGCTCACATCCACCTGCAACTTGTTTCGCGAGTCCACCTAAAATGTCTTCTTTTTAGGCCCGTGCCACCAGGCTAACTAGGAACTCTGTCTAGACGCTTCACCCAGCCCTGGGCTGGGAATTTCTCCTCCTCCCAACATGTTGTTCATAGGGAACCCCTAAGTCTTCAGATTAAATGCAGGGTCCTGCATAAAAAGCACCTTTCCTCCCCGTAGGTCCACAGAGAAATGGCGAGGAGAGGGTAGAGAGGGGAACAAAACTACCTCACAGAGCTGACCAGAGTCGAAGGGAAAAGGGTTTTCCAGGCTGGAGGTGCATTCAATCCAGGTTAGGAAGATAAATAAATAAAGCTATGGCGGTCTATCTTCAAAGGCTCAGCTGTGTAGGCTGGATGCTGACAAGCACATGTGTATGTGTGTGTGGACGCAAAGAAATCCTCTTTTCTATCTCAAAGGTAAGCTGCTCTCACCCCTCAGGTGTGAAAATCTACTTAGAAAAGAAAAACTCTTACGCAGATACAAGTCTAAAGATATTCCATCTGAAGTAAACATCATTCCTCTTTTATCCAAATTTATAAACAACAAATGTACAATATTTTTACCCAGCGTGGCAGCTGGAGGAGAGGTTGTCAGCAAGCATTCTTTTTTTCAAAATAAATTAATCCTTACTCTGGTGGTTTGAGATTATGCACTGTATTATACAACAGCGCCTTATCAAGCCTCATCAGCGAAGATGGAATTCATGTCTGTAAAATGCTGCAGGCAATCACAGTTTCATATTTTATCATGTTGATAAGGATATCGCACATTCTCTGAAGCATTTCAAAACACTTAAATGAAAAAGGAGAAATGCAACTAAAAGGCTTTTTATATGGTTTGTTGTGGGTTATTATGAGTTATTTATAAACCCAAAAAGAAAGATTTGACATTTCCAATGTAAAAGATTTGAGTATTTAATGGTCCTTTTTTCCTTTTACAATTGAACATCCTCAATCACTTTTTAAATCATTAATATTTACTCTCAGAGCAAGCTAGGCCCTAAAAGGAGAGAATTTTATCTATTTTCTTTCTGACTCTATGTGTTGGGCAGTTCATTTCCTCCCTAGTCTGAAATCCTAGATTCTGTCTACCTCTCTACCCTGGGGACCCAGTCCCCCCTCTCGCACTCCCATCGACTGCCTTTCAGGTGCTTTGTTTGCTATTTTCCATCCATGTCAGGGTGGGAGGGGAAAGTAAGTTTTGGTCAATTGGTTACAAAAGTTTAAATTATTCCCTCCATAAGTGATAACTGAAAGGCCATTAAAAAGGCTGAGCATGTTCCCCAAGGACACTGACAATGTAGCAAGTTGCTCTTAAGAACAGGAGTCTTTGTTTAGCTTGGTGTGTCAATCTGTTTGGGGCCCTCATCCCCTTCACCTGAGCTGTGTTTGGGAATTTTTCCTACTGCTCGAGTCTATGATAAATGACCTGTTTTCACCATCTCCCTGGAACACAGCATGGCCAGTAGAAGATGGCATCTTAATGGGCTAATGCTTAAGTCTCTGTTGATGACAGAAGGCCAGCCACCCTGGGCCTCTGTGAGGACTTCTAATGGTATGAAGGTGACATCAGTGTTTAGGTTCATAAAAGTACAGTAAAGCTGTTGCCTTCCCCCACTTGCCAGAAAGATGAGAAGCCAAGTCAAATGGCCATTAATTTATTTGTCACTGTTTACCTGACACTGTTCCTACAGCCCTTCACATCTGGCTCCCCAGAGTACTCACATTAATGCTCCCCAGGGTACTCACATTTAAATTATGTGGACTGTACAGTGAGTTTCCTCCAAGGCCGTCACTGTAGCCTCCCGTCTGATTGATAACATGACGGAGGGTATCCACCTAGAAGTGAGACAAAACAAAATTCATCATCCCCAAACTATTAAAACATCATCACTTACAAAAGGAAACAATTTGAATTATGTGTGCCACGAGGGTTTAGCATCTTGAATGAGAGACAAATTTATCAATCAAATGTGACTGGCAGAATTTCAACAATTCTTTGCATATTTAAACTCATACATCTGTTTTTCATGCCAGCTAAACAATAACAGCTTCATGGCAATGCAAACTTTTCATCTACACCAACCAAATGTGTGTGGCTGTGGGTAGAAACTACTTATATATACTGGCTCTCTCTCTCTCTCTCACATACACACCCCTGAAATATGCATAAAAACAAGTAGTTGCTTTCCATTAAGAGGATTAGAAAAACAGCTGAACCTGGAATATACTTTAAGAACTCAGGTTTCTGTATTCTGACTTTAAAAAAAATACAGAAATGAAACAGTAATATGTTTTAGAACCATACACACACTGGCACACATGATTTTTCTATTTTGTTACAGAAGTTAGATGCACCCAACCCCTCTCCATGAGCTCAAGCCAGAGCCGAATGCATTCACAAAGTGTATCAAGTTTGAATCATCCAAAGTCACTGTTCACTTGACTTCTCATTCAATTAAATGGTGGGGCAGATGGGTCACATCTGGAAGCACCCAGCACAGGCTCTGCACGATGTGCAGACCACTTCCATGGGGCGAGAGGAAGGAGTTTTGAGCCCAAACCCTACCCTGCTAGAAAGGCCCCAGCTGGGGCATTTCTCCTACCTGTGATTGCACATTGGCTCCGACTTGGGACCCTTGGTAAGAATCCCCATTCAGACTCTGCATGTTCATGAACATGTCCCCAGAATTTGGGAGGTTAAAAGAACCAGAAGAACCTGGAAAGGAAAGAGTTAAGTAGCTGAATAACAGAGAGCTACACACATAATCCTCAAAGACCCAGAGGCAGGGAAAGGAGAAGAGGTAAAGAAGGGAAAGGTTGTGTACAACATAAAGCATTTCTAGATCTAAGAGGATGGAGAATAACTGCAAGTAGTGAATTTTGCATCTAGAAAAGTCTTAGTGATGGGGAAACCCAACTATGAAACAAAGGAAGAATCAAAACAGAGAAACACCCAGCAGCTGGCTTGGAACCATCCCCTTGTTTTCATTTATCTCCAGGACTTGTCATTAAGTGAGCTCTTCACCATCATTAGCTGTCATGGTGGACAATTACCCAGAGAAGAAACATTTTTCTGAAGCTTAAAAAAAAAAAATTCCTCCAAACTTTTTATTACTTATTTTTACTTTAAAAAGGTATTTATTATTTACTTGGCCATGCCAAGCAGCATGTGGGATCTTAGTTCCCCAACCAGGGATTGACCCATGCCCCTTGGAGTGGAAGGGCAGAGTCTTAACCACTAGCCCTCCAGAAAGTCCCTGAAGCTCTTTCTTAGCCATCCACTCTGCCTAACTTTCATCAATTTCCATGTTGCATTAAAAAGAACCTGGGATTGGGGTGGGGATGGAGGGAAAAAGAAGACATCAACACAAACAAAAAACCCTCCCTTTCTGAAATTTTAAAGACTATATTTAAATTATCTCCTTAGAAAAGCCCCTTGAATTGCTTCTCAAGCCCATCTGTTTGGGCTAGCTGTACGTCTTTCGTTGCTACTCAAGTTCCCTGTAATTTTAACACTTCCAATTCCATGAAAAATGCCACAAAAAGTTTGGCCAAAATGTATTGTATAAGGAGCCAAGATACTGCATCCATGTACTAACTACCATATCTCTCACAGCTAACCATGTCCTGATCAGCTAACCACGTGCTGAGCCTACCAAGTCAGCAGATAAGGACCGCAGACTCAAGTCTGCAGCCACATCAGGGAGAAAGCACTGTGGTACTAACCCCAGCATTCCAGCCTCATTATTCACAGCAACAGGTCAATTTCCCGCTTTTGCTATTTCACTCGTTCTTTGACAGACCACTATGGATTTTAAAAATGACACCACTATGGATTTTAAAATGACACATGGAACAATATAGCTAAAATAATCATTAGGGATAGAATGACACATGGAACAATATAGCTAAAATAATCATTAGGGATAGCACTGGGCCTCGTTGCTGAATTAAAAACCACTTCTAAGTGTGAAAGTTCCAGGTTCTATTGGTAGTGAGGGGCACTCACTATGAACAGTGGGTTTACAGGCCCTCTGGTCATCCACTCATTCACTGATTCCAGGAAGAAGCCTGCATTTTAATAGAATCTTTATGAATCCACTGTATCCTCAGTATGGCTCTTGTGTGCTGGCCCGTGAGGTGGGGCTGTGTGGCCTCAGGCTTTCTGAGCCGAGGAGGGAGTGAGCACCCATACGCACCAGAATTCGGCGTGGTGGGAGAGTTGGTCTGGTTGTTCTGCACGGCTGCGGCCACTGCGTGCGCAGCTGTCACGGCTGTCTTTGCGGCATAGAGGTTGGCTTCTTCCTGAAACTTGCCGATATTCTTCTTGTACCTGATTCGTTTGTTGCCAAACCAGTTGGATACCTATAAGTCACAGGGATGTGAGTAAGGGGAAGCGAGGGTCAAAGGAGGAAACAAGCAAAAATCAAATTTCTGCTACTAACTGTAGGAGCCCCGGGGGAGACCTTGGGAGACACTTGATTCTAGCCTGTGATCACATCTCGGGGATAAAGAAGAATGGTGCTGAGGCTCACTCACTCTTTTGGCAAACCTCTCAACACTCTTGGAATAAGACCATTTCTTGGAGTTACTAAAATGGCTGGAAGTGTTGTTCATCAAAAATATTCAGTTGGTATATACCAATTCATATATAAATGATTAGTCCTCCCCCCATCCCCAAAGGAGCTGAAAAATGAAAGGAAACGTTTGTTAAGTTAGGTAAATAATAAGAAACACTTGTGAAAGAATGACTTGTTCTTTTGGGGTCTGGAATAATTTTGGCAGCTGTACAGTAGAATCATGCTGAAAAGAGTAACATCAATTAATAATGGATGAAAAACCCCTTTGTCTCCCGCCTTAGAAGATACTGTACGTCTGCCAAGATGGCTGCTCAAGTTCTGCCAGTTAACATGTGAGAAGGTCACAACATGAAAACTCAAGCAATTCAATAAGGTCAAATGCAAATACAGAATCAGCAGCTGATTTCATCAGGTGGAATATATTTATTTCTTTTGCAAACTACTTATGATGTCAACCAGCACAAATGGAAGAGATTTCTTAGGAGGATCTTGGCAACAGGCAGATTTCATCACATTTCACTGACAACAAAACTTTAGCTCAAGATGCACTGCTTCTAGTTACACTGAGTGTTCAGGTACCTGGGAGCTGAGCTATATAAAGAAGAAGCTAAAACCCACACAGCAATGTATGAATAGGTACCCACTTTGCTATGTAAAAGGCTCTGACCTCTCTCTTGTTAAAGTAACAGTTTAAAAATACTTTTTAATAATTTCTTAATCATCTTTCAAAGGCGCATGCTGCAGTGGTATCAGACGGCGTGAGTCACAGTTTCATCCTGAATAGCTATTTAGGGACCCTGAGAAAAGGATAAGGAGTGAGTGATATGAACCCTCCAACCCAATTTCTACCAGTGGGCACGCTGGTTAACCATCTCTGCCAAGCCTTTAATTGCTTTGGAAATAGATCTCTCATTCTTCAAGCCATGGTGCTCATCCTTCCAGGGAAAGCTAGAGAGCCCTGGCAAGGGAGCCACATGAGGAAGACAATGTTGGCCTGCTGCTGCCCACATGCAGTCCCATCCTGGGGGGGGTCACTGTGAGCACATATGCACGTGTACACACGCCAGCACATTCGCTGAAGACCTGTGCAGTTACCATGAGTACAGGTTCAGACAGAAACAAGCCAAAACTCGTCAGGAAGCAAATATGCTGCAGATCAGGCCTTCCTAGCCATTTCTGTTCCACTGTCGTCTCCCTAACCCGCAAGGAAGGATTATGTGTCCCTTCTTTCCTTCATTTCAAACAGTGGTGGTAATAGTAACTATTCAACAAGCATCTCCTTTGCACCAAACATTACACATGGCCTTTTGCACACATTTTCTCAAGTAGCATCTTAACAATCTCAAGGGCTAGGTGGTTGATTGTCATCACACAGGCCTCACACCTGTTCCAAATCTAATGACCTTCTCTCTCTCAACTTGTTTTACCACTCAGCAGCATCTGACACTTGTAATTATCACTTGTGACATTATGCTTCTGCTTCTCCTTCCCTGACACACTATGGTGTGTGTGTGTGTGTGTGTGTGCGCGCGTGTGTGCACATACACACTTTCTCCAAGACTCAAGCTCTTAGCTCTCTTCTTTCTCCTTAAGCAATCTTATCTCTATTAACAATTTCAACTATGGTCTCTGTGAACCAGACTTCCACCTCTATCCCTAACTTCTATGAAGAATTTCAGTTGATTTTTAGGACATTTTCCTATAAATGTTCTGCCACAAGCTGCAGCTCAACAGATCTCGAATGGAGCTTGGGTGTTCTTCAGACCTGCGCCTCCTCCTCTATTTCCTGTTTGTGTCGTGGCATCCTCACCACCAGCAAAGTGGTACTCACTTCGAATCTGACTCCACTGTAGGCAGCTCCAATGGTTACACAGTTCTTTACTCAGAACTAAGATCTTCCCTTCCAATTCCACGTACTGGCCTTAGTTCCAGTATCTAGGCTGTCATAATATTAGGCTCTCAAACAGACCTGAGGGACCCAACTCCACTCTGCCTTCTTTCAGCCCCATATGCTTGGGGCAGGTACTTGGGACAATAGTGTAGGGCGTGCTACTGGGTGGCAGTTAGGTGGGTACACAGGTGATGAGGGCCTGGGCCAGGCGGAACAGGAGCTATGGAAAGGGCAGAGGTCATGGAAGACAAATAGGCAGGATTTGGCCACTGACTCACAGTGGAGGCCAGGGGAGAGGAAGAGGGAAGACGTGATGCTAACCTGGAGCCCAGGCCTCCAGGAGGACGGACGCAGATGCTCTGGGAGGGATTTTTGCACTAGGAGAAGGCAGCCTCAGTGACTATGAGATTCATTCCCATACCAGAATTATGTCTCTAAAAATAAAGGTTCTGAATTAAGATTGAAAATAACCCTAGTGGTATTCATTCTGGTTATGCTTGTTAAAGCAAGTTCTCATAGCCCTTACTTTCACAAGCCTACCCTACCTTTCACAAGCACGTCCTCAGCTTAGAAGGCAGACCTAGAGAGCTGCCACACAAAAACTCCCTTCAATATACAACATCACTCTAGCTTGTCTGATTAAGACTGTCAGGCCTTTGAAAGAGTTAAATATTGAATATATAGTGGAAATGGAGATATTCCTGGCTGAGAGGGAATTTGGCATTTCTTAAGCATAATTAATGAAAATTCCCGAACTCTGAATTTAGCAACAAAGGCCCATTTTAGAATTCTCTCCTTCTAAACAATTCTCTGTTGGATTCCATACTTTGTAGTTAATATTACCTTGACAATCAGAGAAGCTATAATACATTAATGAAACCTAGCCAGGAAAATCAGATTACAGCTTTATTAACAGTTTCATAATTGAGGAATCTCCATACCATTGAAGGTCTCATCTCCAGATATGTAAGAATCCTGTGTTTATGCATACCCCTGGACCAATCAAACAACAGTCATCACTAATAAAGGTTTATTTAATTCTCATAGTAAAATTTTAATATCACCAGCAGCCTGGGGAAGCTTTAGCAAGTGGATTTGCTTGACATCAGATCGTTTCTATTCTGCTAGTCCCAATACTTCTTAATCTTTAATATCAAGGCAATTAAAATTAATGGCCACTCATCCGAAGCTACTGTGGGCAGTGTTTCCTTGACATCAATTGTTTGATGGGATTACCTAGAGGTTAAACTAACAAGCAAGGTTTAATTGGAAGCAATGAAAGAAGCAGTGATCATATGTTATGTTTAACCTGCATAACCACATCTAAATGAATATCTAAAAATGTTAAACTATTTCTCAAATTAAAATATGCACGTCACATTCTGATATCACATATTTGGGTATTGCAGCTATCAGCTATTAAGACCACACTGCTGCAACTGGGATCAGTGTAATTAATGTAGAAATCAACACCTAAATTCAGTTCTTTTTCACCTTTTAAAAACAGATGGATACAATTAGTTGCAAAAGTCAGCCAGTAGGAAGCACCAAAAGCTACAGAGCACATGCAGTCCCCTCTTACCTGGGGCTCACAGTGGAGTCAGGCTGCACACATGTGCTCGAAGGAGAGCAGAGCTTACTCTGTCTTTTGAGCTGGAATGGTCTGTACTTTGGTCCCAGAATAGAAACACGGGCAGGAAATTGGTGGAGAGAAAAGGAATATTTTGTCCCGTGCTTCTCTTTTGAGCCGCATATCTGGGATTCATGACTCTGGACTGTGCAGAAGGCAAAGGGCTGGGCAAGAATTTTAAGATCAATTAAATATGAGAATAAAAACACAAGTACTCTCCTCCTCCTACTGATGTTCATCACTACCAGCTCCCAGGCTGAATGCCTTTGGCAATCAGGGGAATGAGTAGTGAGCATTTTTCAGAGTGTTTATTTTCTGGAGCCCTTCTGCAAGGCCAAGAAGTGACTGGAAAAGCTTCTGTTCCCTCTCATTTACTATAGCCATGCATTCCCCTGACTCTATTCACCTGCAGACTGCCAACTGCCTTTAAAAAGTAAAATGTTTTCCTTTTAAAAAAATGTTTTATCTAAGTACAGTTAGTTTAGTGTTAATTTCTGCTGAACAGCAAAGTGATT
Organism: Ovis aries; assembly: GCF_016772045.2. Classification (NCBI taxonomy): domain Eukaryota; kingdom Metazoa; phylum Chordata; class Mammalia; order Artiodactyla; family Bovidae; genus Ovis; species Ovis aries. Next base: position 10,143,990 of record NC_056056.1, read on the forward strand.
CAGTTATACATTTGTGTGTGTACTAAGGTGCTTCAGTCGTGTCTGACTCTGCGACCCATGGACTGTAGCCCACCAGGCTCCTCTGTCCAGGGGATTCTCCAGGCAAGAATACTGGAGTGGGTTGGTGTGCCCTCCTCCAGGGGATCTTCCTGACTGAGGGATCGAACTGGAGTCTCTTATGTCTACCTGCATTGGCAGGCGGGTTCTTTACCACTAGCGCCACCTGGGAAGCCATATATGTATTTGTTCATATTCATTTCTATCATGGTTTATCACAGAATACTGAATACACTTCCCTGTACTATAGAGTAGGACCTTGTTGTTTATATATACTAGTTTGCATCTTCTAAACCCAAACTCTCAATCCTTCTTTCCCCAATCCTGTTCTCTTCATCTCTGAGTATGTTTCTGTTTCTTAGATATGTTCATTTGTGTCATATTTTAGACTTCACATATAAGTGATATCATATGGTATTTGTCTTTGACTTACTTCGCTTAGTAGGATTATCTCTAGACCCATCCATGTTCCTGCATATGGCATTATTTCATTCTTTCTTATAGCTGAGTAATATTTCACACACACACACCATGTCTTCTTTATCCATTCATCTATTAATGGGCATCTAGTTTGTTTCCATGTCTTAGCTATTGTAAATAGTGATGCCATAAACCTAAGGGTGCATGTATCTTTTTGAATTACAGCTTTGTCTGGGTATATGCCTAGAAAAGGGATTGCTAGATCATATGGTAACTCTATTTTTAGTTTTTTGAGGAACCTCAATACTGTTTTCCATAGTGGCTACACCAATTTACATTCCCACCAATGGTGTAAAAGGATTCTTTTTTTCCACACCTTCTCCAACATCTGTTATTTATAAGCTTTTTAATCATGGTCATTCTGAGCAGTGTGAGGTGGTACCTCTTTATAGTTTTGATTTGCATGTCTCTAATAATTAGAAACAATAAGCCTACTTTCATGTGCCTATTGGCCATCTGTATGTCTTCTCTGGAGAAATGTCTATTTAGGTCTTTTGCCCATTTTTAATTGGGTTCTTTTTTTGGTTATGAGTTGTATGAGTTGTTTGTATATTTTGGAAATTAAGCCTTTGTTGGTCATATCATACACTAAAAAGGAAACACTAGAAAGGGACTGTAAGCAAACAATCCCTTTTAAATCATACCAAAAAATATTTAGGAGTAAACCTGACAAAGGAGGTAAAAGATTTATATGCTAAGAATCACAAACATTAATAAAAGAAACTGACGATGACTCAAAGATGGAAAGATATCCCACGCTCTTGGACTGGAAGAATTAATATGGTTAAAATGGCCAAACTACCCAAACAATCTATACATTTAATGTGATTCCTATCAAATTACCCATGACATTTTTCACAGAACTAGAACAAATAATTTGAAATCTTACATGGTACGATAAAAGGCACAGAATTGCCAAAGCAATTCACAGAAAAAAGAACATAGCAGGAGACATACCCTTCTCAGACTTCAGATAATACTACAAAGCTACGGTAATCAAAACAGCATGGTACTGGCGCAAAAACAGACATACGGATCAATGAAACAGAACAGAAAGCCCAGAAATAAACCCACACACCTATGGACAATTAATCTTTGACAAAGGACGCAAGAACTCATAATGGGGAGAAGACAGTCTCTTCAGCAAATGTTGTTGGGAAAGTTGGACAGCCACATGTAAATCAATGAAATCAGAACACATCCTTACATCAGACACAAAAAGAAACTCAAAATGGCTTGAAAATTTAAATATAAGACATGATACCATCAGACTCCTAGAAGAGAACATAGGCAAAACATTCTCTGGCATAAACTGTACCAATATTTTCTTAGGTCAGTCTTCTAGGGCAATATAAAGAAAAGCAAAAAATAAACAAATGGGATTTAATCAAACTTATAAGCTTTTGTACAGCAAAGGAAACCATAAATAAAAAGACAACCTATGAACTGGAAAAAATTAAAATGTTTTTAAATGTGGAATCTAAAAAGACAAACTCAGAGAAACAGAGTAGAGTGGAAGTTACCAGGGATTGATTATAGCTAATAATACTGTATCACATACTTGAATGCTGCTAAGAGAGTATATCTTAAGTGTTCTCACCAGGAAAAACAAATGGTGACTATGTCATGGGATGGAGGTGGTGTAGCTAACAGTGTGCAGTAATTATTTTGCAATTTTTAAATATTGTATCAACCTGCTGCACACCTTGAACAGTGTTATGTTTCAGTTATACCTCAATAAAGCTGGGGAGAAAAGTAAAAATGCTTTCCAAATACAGTAACTAAATTCAACTTTTGTATCACTTTTTTAGTTTTTTCAAAAATATACCTAGTGCCTTCTACTCACTTAGAATCTTTAACTCTGAGGTAGATACATCGGATGTGGGCAGTATCACATGTTGGATAAATACTTGGGACTTGGTCTGGTTTCAGATCCACACTGTTATTTACTATGAGTGGCCCTGGACAGATTATTTTATTATTCCTCTCATATACAATGAGAATAATAAGTGTAATATATTTCTCATAGAAATGTTAGGTACATTAATGATTTGGGCCCACAGTGATTCAGTTCAGTTCAGTTCAGTTTGCTCAGTCATGTCCGACTCCTTGCGACCCCATGAATTGCAGCACGCCAGGCCTCCCTGTCCATCACCAACTCCCGGAGTTCACTCAGACTCACATCCATCGAGTCGGTGATGCCATCCAGCCGTCTCATCTCTGTCATCCCCATTTCCTCCTGCCCCTAATCCCTCCCAGCATCAGAGTCTTTTCCAATGAGCCAACTCCTCGCATGAGGTGGCCAAAGTACTGGAGTTTCAGCTTCAGCTTCATTCCTTCCAGAGAACACCCAGGACTGATCTCCTTTAGAATGGACTGGTTGGATCTCCTTGCAGTCCAAGGGACTCTCAAGAGTCTTCTCCAACACCACAGTTCAAAAGCATCAATTCTTCGGTGCCCAGCTTTCTTCACAGTCCAACTTTCACATCCATACATGACTACTGGAAAAACCATAGTCTTGGCTAGATGGACCTTTCCTAATACTATTAATTATCACTGTCACCCATGTTTTATCAATGAAGAATCAAGAGATGCAGACTATATACAAATGGCCCTAAATCATATAGTGAAGTATGACAAATCCAGATTTCAACCCCATAACTCCCCATCAATTCCCTCCCCCTTTTTTATAATTAACTGAGGTGTATTTATTGAATATGTGTTACAGTTAGTGCTGTACTAGGTGCCATAGGGAGACAAAAAAATAAACAGGAACTTCTACTTGCCTAGAACTTACAATCTGGTCATAAAAACAATGCTACATATTCAAATGATTAACAAAAATTGCATGATGGTGATGATAACACACTAAACTGCAGAGAACAGACTCTAAGTGCACAAGGAATCTGGAGGAAGATAAGCCCCAGCAGGTCTGGGAAATCAAAGGAGAATTCAAAGGTAAGGTGAAATTTGAACTGGACTTCAGCTTCGATTCAATTCAATTCAATAGTATTTCTACTGAGACTCCATATTTCAGAGGTACAAACCTCTAGAAGCCCTGTTCAAACAAAGAAGCCAAAAACATAAGCTGCCTCCATCTACCTGGACCTCTCCAAGATCTCAGAGACTTTTTCTATTTTCTAACTTGACTCCCCTTTCCCTTAATTTCTTAACTTTTCTTTTATAATGAAAGGGGAAACAGACACCATTCTAAAGGAAAAGAGGAAAGGGGAATCAATGAGTGTTTCTGCAAGGAGTGCTTCTGGAAGAAGTTAGGTCTAACAAGTGAGGAACACTTTCATTGTGGAGAACAAGGGAGCTGAGAGAGAGGGAGAAGCCATGGGTACCAGGGTGAAGCACCTGATGAACCAGCAGCCTCTGGCTAAGAAACAAGAGAGGGGAGAGTGCTCCAGGCCAGGGAAAGCCTGAAGAGGAGCTCTGTTGGCGCTCTCATCACCCACACCACCCCAGGGCTAAGTGGGAGGGAGACTGCGATTGCGAGGAACAGTTCCTGTGAGACCACCTGAAGCCAGGTGAGGCAGCCTTTTGTCTAGGCGCCTGTCCCATATTAGTAGTCTGCACACCTTTTGCTGGAATACTGCCTTAAAAAAATCAGGTACTTGCTCATACATTTTTTTCTCCTTTGTACATTTTTTAAGTTGGCATCTACAATTTTTCATTGTGAGCTTACAGTTATAAACAATGTTATTTTAGTATGCCATAAATGTTGACATTTTAAAATAAAACTGTAACACTGTTCTTTAAAATGCATCCAACCAAATATAAATAGCAAATTGATACCCACTATCCATTTTAAAAACATATAAACTTGTTTTTCTTTAATAGTCAAAATTTTTGTGTTCTCTTTTGTTTTTGGAACTGTATTTCCATTTCATTTCCCTCCCATATTATACTAATGCAATATACTTTATGTTTTACAAGTAATATATGGAAATTGAAAATTTTAAACTCTTTTTTATTTCCTGTAATTATAAGGCTCTACATGCTTAACATGTTCTAGATTAAGCTATCAGTACAGTGAGTCTAAAATTGATCAAAGCAATACAAATACTTATTTTGATAAATAATACTTACTTTGACCATCAAAAGTAAGGTTTTATCACACATTCATTTATTTTTTTTAATAGCTGAAAAAAACCCACTTTATTGTTAAAAGTTCTATCTTTTATCAGCATTGAAATTCCCCCTTATGAAGTCAGAATTCTTCAGAGGGGAGCATTGGTTTAATTCTGATTCACTAACTTATTTGTAAACCACTGAATACTTCAAACACATTTTTCAATTCAGAATTAACACATGTATTTCTTAAGCAGAGGGGTGCTGGGTTGTAAAGTGCTGACTGAAGGAGGTTTGGTTATCACCAATATTTTACATAATCCTTTTTTGAGCACCAGAAAGGGTCTCACACTTTGGGGCAATGAGTGGGAGTACCTATTTCATAAAGTGGGAAAAGAACAGGCGGAAAGGGGAAGAGGAAAAAGGACAACCACATGAACTTCTACCCCAGCAGCTTTCAGAGGCAAGTGGGTTTTAGGAAGGAGTATGTATATATCCTAGAAAAGGCAATAGCACCCCACTCCAGTACTCTTGCCTGGAAAATCACATGGACAGAGGAGCCTGGTGGGCTACAGTCCATGGGGTCGCTAAGAGTCGGACATGACTGAGCAACTTCACTTTCACTTTTCACTTTCATGCACTGGAGAAGGAAATGGCAACCCACTCCATTGTTCTTGCCTGGAGAATCCCAGGGACGGGGGAGCCTGGTGGGCTCTATGAGGTCCGTCTATGGGGCCGCACAGCGTCGGACACGACTGAAGCGACTTAGCAGCAGCAGCAGTGTGTATATATACATTTATATATACATACATACACACACACATAAGGAAAGCTGACCAGTGAAACCCTTTTAAAACCATGCATGCCCTTGTACCTTCTGGAAAATCTTCACCTACTCTGTGAAGCATGTGCATCGCGTTTAAGACTGCTGCCTTAAGTGAGCAGGCACACTCTGTTCGCATTAACTTCTTTTATTTATTTATTTATCTTAATTAGTTAGTTTATTTTTTGGCTGCACTGTGCAGTTTGCGGGATCCTAGTTCCTCAACCAGGGAGAGAACCCATATCCCCAACAGTGGAAGCCTGGAGTCCCAACCACAGGACCACCAGGAAAGCCCCATGGTTGCATTAATTTCTCTGTGTGAAGACATGTGGAAGTCCCTTGGACAGGATGCATCTAGGGAAGACCTTGAGCTGTAAAAGCAAGGCTCACTCAGGCAGTCACTTCGATGTGTCACAGTGACCTTTCAGAGCTCAACAAAGAACAAATTTGTCAGCATCAGGAAATCAAAGACATTTAAAGAAATAAACAGAGCAGTAGACACACTTTACTTATCCTTTAGCATAACCTTTCTGTAAAGTAAGCCAGCAAATATGGGTAGACATACGCTTGGATTCAGCATTACTTAGAATTTATCTTGAGTAAATATTTAGAGATACATATGAAAGAGATTTGTTACAGTCTTACTTAAAATAGTAAAAAGAGAGGAGATATTAATTTATAGCATATCTGTATAATGGAACATGATCACTGATTAAAAATGTTGAAGACAAATATTTATTGACATGGGGGGAACTATTCACAGTGTATTGTAAAGAGGAGGAAAGGGCTTTTTCTTCCTTCTCATAGAGGATGAGAATTTGAGGTGGGGTAAAAATACACATAGACATACATAGGTGAGTACATGCAAACATACACATACATGTATGCATACAAAAAGTACTAGGACATGCGTCTTTTATCATTTGGAATGGGTTTACAAGTAAATTCTAATTTTGTGTTTTTCTGTTTTCAAATATTCAAATTGATTTCAGATGAGTAATTGCTGGGTTTTTTTTTAATTAGAAAAGAAGACTTTCAAAAAAACATGCACTTTTCAATGAAAACTATAACCAATCTTCTTTTTTTAAAAAAAAGTCACTTAGAAGTCATTTAGTAATCCTGAAGAGTGTAACTGCCAGGCACTGTGCTGGCTCACACAGCTACAGGACTCAACAATCCCATTCCTATATTCTATCTGAAGGATGGGGTTGGCAGATCTGAGAATTCTTGAAATAATTAAAATCAGATACTTTGTAATTCTCAATCCACTAAAGTTCCCCAGATTGCTTTGCCTTTAAGAAAAATGCCATATTCAAATTTCAAAAGCTAGACTATGTCTATATAGTCACTGAAAGCCAATTTATTAATTAGCATTAATTATACCTTACATTTCAAATTCTATCACTCCATTTATTTACCATTTTAATAACAATGTTAAATAAAAGAGAAAAAGTATTACATAATGATTTAATCTTCAATAGGGAGAAGTGTAGAACTTTAGAGTTCATCCTCAGTTTGGCTTCCTTAAAGACTTAAGGGAGAGAATCAGCACTTGTTTGGAAAAGCAGCAGCTGACACCCAAACATAATTACTGAGATTAGCAAACTGAAAATTTATGAAGCACAGATCTTAGAAAAATTTGCCATTGTGTTTCCAATGTTTACTTGTGATGCATACTTTATGTACTGTGCCTAATTAAATGCAACAGATTATGAAATGTTGAAAGGCCAAGTCGTGTATAATGGAACATGTAGTTTATTTACACTGTAAACAATTTTACCTCTAATAAATAGTTTCTCCCTAATCAATATGTTTTCATCCCCATTATGTGGTTCGATTTGAAATGAGGGATGGAAGCCAGATCCTGTTCAATTTTTAAAGTTAATGGTGTTAATAAACTAAATCTCATTCCATTCCTCTCCTTCCCAAGGGCACACGATCAGTAAAGTTTATAAAAAGACAGAAAGGCTGGACACACTGTAGATGACCACACGTGTGCATTCCCTTGAGACCCCAGAGGGCACCTGAGAGCCGCCAGACCTGCGTGTGAATCCCTGCTCTGTAATTTCCTAGCTGAGTCAACTTCGTGCAGTCACATCATCTAAGTTCTCCTTTCCTGGTCTACAAGATGGGGTAACGATGCCTGCTCCCCACAGGGCTGCCTTGAACGCTAAATGAGATAATATGTTAAAAGGCACAGGATTGCGCTTGTGATGTGCTAGGCACCAGGTAAGTGTTAGCTCTTCCTGTTCTTAAAACAAACAAGCAACAAGAGCAACAACAAAAAACCCTCTGCAGGTCACACTTCCTCCCGTCACAAGGTCAGGTCACCCTTTCTACGAGAGTTCTGGATTCTGAGAGAGCCTGTCTCTGCCCCCAGTACTGGCAGGGTCCTGGCAGTGGGGACTAGGGAGCAGGGAGCAGTGAGAGAAGGGAAAAGGGGCTGCTCCCTTGTACACCTGTGTGTGATAAGCCTTCTTATCACACAGGAAGGTGACATCTGACCGAGAGCTCCTGTCCGCCCGACTATGGGGCGTGGTTCCACATAAGCGACTGGCAGCTCTACTCTGGCCTCCCAGTCCCTCGCTTGCTGCTGTCCCAACACAGCCACTTGCCGGACAAGACAGTGGACCTGGAATTTGTAGGAAACCTGGGTTTGATCCTACCTGTACATTTTAACAGCGGCCATTTATGGAGAGCTCATTTAAAGCCAGTCATTTTACCAGGAATTTTACACTATTATCTTATGTAGCACCACAAAGACCCAGTTTAACTGATGTGAAAACTGCAGTCAGAGAGTTTATCTAGCTTGCCTGAGCGCCACAGCTTTTCCTGTGCTTTTCCCGCCATAACTTGTGTAATAAGACTTGCTTTTCCTTAATATTCTTCATAAAACAAAATTCTTCTTTCAATTTTTTATTTTCTATTGTATTCAGTGGTTAGGGCTACCAAAGCAGGGAATCCCATGGAGGCTATAGGGGAACCTATTCAATTGTACACCTACCTGACACATTTTTAATTTTTTAATGAGAGAAATAATTTTTTCTCTCAAATTTTCAGCCTACTTTTTCAGTGTAAAATATTTCATTTCCTTTACGGTTAAAATGTGAGCTAGCTCAAGAATCCAGACCATTTCACTTTCTTTTTAGAAAGTAAACTCCAAACTCTGAACAACTGACTTGAAAACCAGCTTTTGGAAACACAATTCACTTCTAACGGGAGAACTGAACAACAGAAATTCTGTTTCCATAGTGTCTGAAATAATTTAAAACAGATGCACTTGTCAAGTACTGTATTTTTTTTTATTTGAGGCTGTGAAAAATTTTATTGCCATAACGTGCTGACACCCTTACAGTTTGGCTCTGCCCTTTGTACTCAGTGCATGATAGACTGGTAACTACTCGTGACATTCACAGAGAGGCGCATCTGCAGAAGTACATAAAGCGTCAGCCTCGCGGCCACAGTACATGAGGAACAGATGACACCGTTCATCTCTCTAAAACACACGCTGAGGGGTGGTTCTAAATTACCACAGACAATGTTTTCAGTTAAAGATTCCTTTAAAATTATTTCTCTCATTAAAAAATAAAAAATGTATCAGGTAGGTGTACAATTGAATAGGTTCCTCTATAGCCTCCATGGGATTCCGTGGTAACTCAGCTGGTAAAGAATCTGCCTACAATGCAGGAGAGACCCCAGTTCAATCCCTGGGCTGGGATGATCCACTGGAGAAGGGATACCCTACTTATTCCAGTATTCTTGGGCTTCTCTGGTGGCTCAGCTGGTAAAGCGTACGCCTGCAGTGTGGGAGACCTGGGTTTGATCCCTAGGTTGGGAAGATCCCCTGGAGAAGGGAATGGCTCCCCACTCCAGTATTCTGGCCTGGAGAATTCCATGGACTGTATAGTCCATGGGGTCACAATGAGTCGGACACAACTGAGCAACCCACTTTCACAGCCTCCATGGAAAGACTCTTTGACAGATTTTGGATTTATTTTGGTTTGCTTGTTCTTTTAAAGAGTTTTTTTCTTTTTTAGGTGTGGACCATTTTTAAAAAGTCTTTTTGAATTTGTTACAATATTGCTTCTGTTTTTTGTTTTGATTTTTTGGCTTCAAGGCATGTGGGATCTTAGCTCCCGGACTAGAGATCGAACCTGGGCACCCTGCACTGGAAGGCAAAGTCTTAACCACTGGACCACCAGGGAAATCCTTCTTTGACAGACTTTTGAAGCATCAACATCAAGCTGTGAAACTGACTCCCATCAGCTGCAATGAGAGGCAGGGCCGTTTCCCAAAGCAACACATCAGCATTCCAGAATTAAAACTCAAGAGCATTTTTAAACAACAGTAGACCACATTTCTGTCCAGATAACTTTCGTGTAAATCTAATTCATTTTTTAAAAATTTTGTTTATTTTTAATTGGTGGAAAATTTTCCTATAGTATGTTGGTTTCTGCCATACAACAATGTGAATCAGTCATAATTATAATCTAATTTCTGTAATTGAAAACATCAAAATGTATTCCGTGTCCTATGTAAGAAATCTGATAGTCGATCCTTTTGTTTCATGGGAACCTGTATTTATTCAAATGCCTCTCCCTACCAAATGATACACACCCCAGTTTTCTTTTTAAAAATCCAGAAATTTCACTGAATTTGTGTAAAATATAAATACTTACCCTCAAAAGATAGCCTACCCTTTCAACATACATAATTAATTCTCATTAAAAATGAACCACATGCATTTTTAGAGTAAAGAATATACTTAGGGTAGATCTATTCAGAGACTAAGAATAGAAACAACCTCACTCGACCTCCAACTCCCCACCCCATGCCCACTCTAGCTCTCATCTATGAAGCCTGTGAAAACCTAGGAGCTGAGGGCTTCTAGCAACTAGTTTGCCAGTGGCCAGGGCATCTTTCCCCTCTTTCTTCTGGGAACTTTATGAGGCTCTACATATACAACCTACCTGGAAAGAAAACCCTGGTTGAATACATGACAAATGAGCATTTAAGGAGCATTCACCACATACCAGGCCCTGTATTAGGCAGTCGACATGTATGATCCCATTTAGCCCTCAAACTTCTGAGGAAATTATCACAATCCTAATTTTACAAGTCACAAAACGGGAACTTCAGGTTAAATAATTTGCTTAATGTCACACTGCTACTTAATAATGGTAGGGTGGAGTCTGTTTCTGTATCTTACCAATTTCTCAAAACAAGTGATATGAAAGAAAAGTTGTTGTTTGTTGTTTTTTAGTTGCTAAGTCGTGTTTGATGCTTTTACAACCCCATGGACTGTAGCCCACCAGGCTCCTCTGTTCATGGGACTTTCCCAGGCAAGAATACTGGAGTGGGTTGCCATTTTCTTCTCCAAGGAATCTTTCCAACCCAGCAATCAAATCTGCGTCTCCTGTGTTGGCAGGCAGATTCTTTATCACTGGGCCACCAGGGAAGCCCAAAGGAATAGTATCATTGCCTAAATGCAACACAAGTAACAACACAGGTTTGGTAGAGAATCTGGTGTACCTGAAGGGCAATGGGCTAAATATCTAACTTTAGGAAGTCAAGAGGGAGAAAAGGAAACTGTTTATACCAGTCTTGGAGAATCTCCCCTGTTTTAGAGGATGGGAAGATGGGGCAGCCATGCTCCATGGCTTGTGGGATCTTAGTTCTCCCATCAGAGACTGAACAAGGGCCCTTGGCAGTTAAAGTGTGGAGTTCTGACCACTGGACCACCAGGGAATTCCTATCCCATGAATCTTGATAGTTGTGTTTTCATTATCATTCAGTTAGTTTTTTATTTATGCTTTTTGAGCTTCTGTTATTAAGTACATACAAATATAGAACTGCTGTGTCATTAATATTTAGTGTCTCTTTATCTGCAGTAATATTTTTTGTCTTGAAGCATTCTTTATCTAATATTAATTAAGAAATGCCAACTTTCTTTTGGTTATTGTTTGCATGTTGTATTTTTTCCCCCACACTGTCATTTTCATTCTTTGTCATTATACTTTAGATATATCTATTAGAGAATATAAGAAATTAGCTTTTATTTTTATATCTTATTCAACAATATTTGCTGATTAGATTTCATTTGTGTTTAATGTAGCTACTGAAATATCTGGGTTTAAATCTATCATCTTACTAAGCGCTCCCTATTTGTCCCACTTACTGGGTTCTTTTTCTAATCCTTTCTTGCCTTCTTTTAGACTGCTTATTTTCAAAAATTATTCTACATTTCCTTCTTTATTTGGAAGTTATACACTCCTTTAGTATTCTTTAGGTGATTCCCTAAGAGATTATACATTCTTAACTATCAAAGTCTAACATTAACTGGTACTTTTATGTTAATTGGTATTTTTACCATCTTTTGCAAAAAATGTAAGAGCATTAGATAACTTAAAAGGCATTATTACTGTGTATTTTAATTCTGTATGTATTATAAACAAATAGGATCTTATTATTATTATTATTTTAAACACAATATTTATTTAGACTCACATACACATTTACCCTTTTCTTTGCTTTCCACTCCTTCCTGCACTTCTGCCTTCTATCTGAAATATTTTTACTTCTGCCATATTTTTTGTGCTTCCTTTAGAGAGAAAATGGGACAAATTCTCTCAACTTTTTACCGAGAATGTCTTCATTTCACCTCTACTATGAAAGAACATTTTTGGCAGATACAGAATTCTAGGCTGACATTTAAATTATTTCACCTCTTTATCATTCTACAGTATTATGGCTTTATTGTTTTCATTAAGAAATCAGCAGTCAGCCTAATGGCTATGCCTTTGAAGTCACTCTTATTTCTCCCACTGGTGGCTTTTGTTTTCACTGTGTTCAGTGTGGATTTCTACTTATTAATCTTCTTTTGAAATTGTACCTTTTGGTAAATCTAGGGCTTTAGAGTCTTTCATCAGTTTTGGAAAGTCAGAAGCCTTTACATTTCAAATATTGCTTCTGACACACTAGTATGTTTGCTTCTGGGACTGCAATTACATTTATGTTAGACTTCTTACTATACCTTCAGTGTCCCTTACTCTTTCTCCTGATTTTCTATCCTATTGTCTCTCCATTCTTCAGCATGGTTATTTTCTTATGACCCATCTTCCAGTTCACTAATTCTCTCTTCAGCTATGTTTAACCTGCTTTAAAATCCATACACTGAATTCTTAATTTTGGTTACTTTATTTTTGTTTCTAAAATATCCATACAATGTTTTTTATGGTTTCCAGCTCTCTGACAAAATTCTCCATTTTGCTTATTGTGCTAAATATATAAAGCATAGTATTTTATACTCCATATCAGATCCTTTTATTCTCTAAAGTTCCTTGAATCTGTTTCTATTGTCTGTTATTTCTGCTGGTTTCAATATATATTGTTATGTCTTCTTCTATGTCTGTCCCCCCGCCCCTGATTGTGTCCCCAATGTTGTACTTGTTTTGCTTATAGAAACAACTTGAAGTCTAGAATGGTGCTATCTTTCTCCACAAAAAAAATTATACTGGCTTTTCCAGGCACTGACAAGGACTAGCAATCCAAGTCAAGGACTGAGGTATTCTGAAACAGAATTACAGGCTCTGTGAGGGTCTATGTATACTTCCAATGGATCCCTGCTACTAAGATGTAGCTCTGGTAGTATAAGCCCTAACACAATGCAAGGGAAGCAAGGTATCCTCCCCCTTCATAGGTCCCAGATACCCTTACACCAATTCCTGCCTCCTCAGCCCTTCAAAGTTGTCAAAAGCACAGCTTAACCTCTTAATCATCCTCTCAGAGCTGACAAACAACCCATGGAAAAGTCATTACTTGTGACCTTATTTTCTTCTTACCTGCAAATTCCCTACCAACATCACCCATTCAACTATGAATTTAAGTGAATGATTCTTAAGCTGAATCTTTAAACTTGATCTTTCCCCTAAATTATATTTCCAAACTGAACATTTCCCAACTGGGATACTGATGGCAAGGCAAATCTGGCATATCTTTACTCTCCCCTCCATCAAACCAGCATTTCCTAAAAAGAACATAAATAAATAAATAAGGAAATGCTAAGGGCTTTTTTTTTTTCTTATGTGTTTCCTATATCAGTTAATAATATCACCATCTTCAATTATGTAGGCTAAAAACTTCCACTATCTTCTACTCTTTCTTTCTTATATGCATATCCAATTGTTAACCCAACCTCCAGAATACCAATTCTATCCCCAAAATACTTTAAAAATGTATCCCTGTTTTCTGCTTTCAATGGCCTAATTTGAATCTTTACCACCTTTTTCCTAAACTATGCCACTAATCCCCTACTATAGTTGCTCTCATTCTAGGGTTTTCCCTTTCAAACTGACCTTACACATTAGTGCTAGATTTATCTTTCATAAATCTGATCACATCACCCCAACCCATAAATCTATATTGCCCTTATTTTACTTCACAGCACTTATTCAGCACAGGGCATTATATATAATATTTATATTTAAAATATAAGATATATAACATATATAATTATACATTATTTATATACAGGGCTTCCCAGGTGGTGCTAGTGGTAAAGAAAGTGAAAAGTGAAAATCACTCAGTCGTGTACAACTCTTTGCAACCCCATGGACTATACAGCCCATGGAATTCTCCAGGCCAGAATACTGGAGTGGGTAGCCAATCCTTTCCCCAGTGGATCTTCTCAACCCAGGTCTCCCACATTGCAGGCAGATTCTTTACCAGCTGAGCCACCAGGGAAGCCCAAGAATACTGGAGTGGGTAGCCTATCCCTTCTCCAGTGGATCTTCCTGACCCGGGAATCGAACTGAGGTCTCCTGCATTGCAGGCAGATTCTTTACCAGCTGAGCTAGTGGTAAAGAACTGCGTGCCAATGAAGGAGATGCAAGAGACGTGGGTTTGATCCCTGGGTTGGGAAGATCTCCTGGATACAGAAATGGCAACCCACTCCAGTATTCTGGCCTGGAAAAATTCCAAAAATAGAGGAGATGAGGGGGCTTTGGTTCCTTACATTCCAAAGAGGTGGACACACTGAGCATACACAAACACATACATTATATATATATATATATATATATATATATATATATAGGTATAAATTATCCTTCTCTCCTCATTAGAATGTAAGCTCCACAAGGACAGACTAGCACAGTGACCAAAACTCACTTACTGAATGAATAATGTATAACCAATTAATTAATGCAAAACAAATCTAAACTGGTCAACCATATAATTATAGGCATAATTACAGACATCTAAACATCATAATTGTAGACCTTCCCCAATCAGGTTCCAGCTTGGCTTTCTATCTAAATCATTTCTCCAACAAATACTCACTGAGTGTCTAAGTGCTGTACACTCTTCTAGGCATTCAGGATATAGTGCTGAATAAGATCACAGTCTCAATCAACAGGGAATTCACCAGCTATCAGAAGAATAGCATTAAACAATTTATTAGTTACTTACAATTGTGGTAAGTGTTATCAAGGAAAAGAATGAGAAGCTATGAAAGTATATAATAGAGGATATGAACTGGAAGTTCAAGCAAAACTTTCTTGAAGAATTGATATTTGAAGTAAGCTTTGAAAGAGCAGTAATTAAAATATTTATGCAGATGTGTAGGAAGGTCAGGGTTAGACCATCCCACGCAGGAGAAACAGCATAATAATAACTATTATTATAATTTTTCTTACTCTTTGATAAGCACTCTGCTTGGAGATTTATATATATTCTCACTGAAACTCACTGTAGCTTTATTTAGCTATTTTTATTCAAATTATACACAAGGAAATGAGGCACAGTAAATTTAAATGACTTGCCCAAGGTCACAGAGTTTTAATTTGAGGGTACTTTCCTAATCCTCACTAAACCCCTCCTGGTACCATATTCATTGGCACCCATATGCATTGGTACATTCCCTCAGATAACTCTGGTATCCTGTCAACAACACAACTGTCTGTCTCCCTCAAGGAATTAGGTATTTCTCAATGAAAAGAACATTATCTTATTCACCTTTCTTTGCCACAGTGATAACAGTAGGCACTCAGTGCCTGCTGAGAGAATCACGAAAACAGTCCAAACTCCTGGTATGTACATTTGGATGGATCAAATTAACTTACTTATACTATGTAGCTTCTACTCTCAAAAATCCATACATGTTTCAGAAAAATAACATGCTCTCCACATAAACTGACAGAAGAAGGAAGAGAAGCCAAAAGACAAGAACAAAGGAAGCAAAAGAGCATCTCTGGAGAATCCCAGATTTCCTGGGTGAGGTTACCATTCAGAGCTGGTTCTGATCGGTCTTTGCCCTTCAGGCTACACTCTATTTCCTATTTTCACTCTTCCCTATCTATATCTACTCTCACCCTACTCTGGGCACCAAGAGGCTGACCTATACGCCTCGAGGCTTCTGGCCAAAGGAAGTCACTGGTAGGAGATGAGGAGACACAAAAGTAAGGTCAGTGTATTTGTTCCCCAGACTCCCTCATTGTAATACTGCTTTTACTTAAGATCTCAGTTACTGGCCTTCTCCACACAGCTTCTAGGTCGTGGGTTCCTATAATCTTCTTTATCTCTTCAGGCCAAGGGGTAGTAAAAGAACCAAGCAGGACCAGCATTATCCTTTGTGGTTTCCCTACACTCTGCCCACACTTGTGTAAACAGTCACTTTACTAAGGTATCCTCAAATTATTCTAATTTGAGTGTGCCATCTGTTTTCTCCTGGGACCCTGACTGATACTTTGGCTTGTTGGTCTGACCACAGAATTGAAGCAGTGGAAAGGTGAGATGCAATGATGACAGACTGGAATGCTCAAAGGGAAAGGACAGACAAGGTGGTGAAAGGGACAAACACTGGAGGGACTGTGATTCTGGTTATGGCTTCTTCTTGATAGGAAAACTCAGAAAACACTAAGCTGGAAATCGTGTCTCTATCCTTAGTTGGGTGTCACATCAAACAAGTATTACAGACTCCCTTAAAGAAGATTCTCTAGGATGAATATAATACCTGACATCCCTGGAGCAAGCGTTAGGCACCATTAATCACGGTGCTGACTGTTTGCAGAGAAGAACAATTAAAAATCAGTGGCTTCCCTGTTTTCTTGAAATTGTGCAGATATGCCTTCCCTGTATTTGGAGTTACAACATCATCAAAGGTCTCATCTTTTTACAACCTGTTCCTTTATTCTCTGCACATTGTTTAATGACATCGCATCTCCACGAGGACACACAATCAGAAACTTCACAGAACAGAGGGTTTGCAGCCTTCTTTTAAGACAGTGTGAAAGATCCACTTCAACAAAATAGCTGCCATTTTCCTTTAACTCATCTCCAGTTCACCAACTGCATACTTAGAGTAGAAATCCGCTTCTGCCTTCTCTCTACCGCCAAAATCACTGAAAAGGCTTTTATGGATAGCTGCAAAAGATACTGTAATTTGATAGTCATCTTTTTTTCCTGCTCTAATTATTATTTTAACGGGCTTCTTCTTATTTTAATAGATTTTTTTAATAAAGAAATCTTACTTACAAATTTTAATTAGCTTACTGAATATTCACTGCTTTGGAATAAGTAGTTTAATGAGTAAGGAGACCTCAGACTACTAACTAGCCTGGAGTCTCTAAGTAGCTTAGGGGGAAATGATGCAGCCCTAGTGATATAAGCCCAGCCTGTACCTCACAAACCAGGACTCTGAGCCGGGGCCCAAGGGAAAGAGGAATCACATTGCTTCTTGCAGGAAAAAAAGTAAAAATCTGTTTTATTTCTTTTTATCAAGAACTTCTATGTAAGAACTTTCAGCTCTCCCACTCACCAAGACTTGTGACTCTTCTCAATTCATTTAACTTCTCTGAACATGCCTCCTCATCAGTAAGGGTTATGTAATTTTTTCCACACTAGACAGTTACAGAAATGGGTCTTCTGTACTGCTTTAAAAAGCTACATTAGTTAGATATCTAAGTTGGATGAATGAATGAATGAACTTAATGCTGCAAATTAAGCACTCTATTATTTCAGGTTCTCATCTGCTAAAAAAGAAAATCAATCTTTTCTTTACAGTACACTTCAATTACAGTAGCGGTGAAGAATAAGTTAACATTTTTCATTCTAAAAACACCTGGCAAAGAAAGGAGGGCCTGAGTTATTTAAATTCAAAATTGGAATCAGGAGAACAATGGAGTTTTTTGTGACTTACTAACTTGAATAATCAAGGCAAGTTAGCTCTATTCCAAAAAGTAAAAGCATATTAATATCTGCCCCACTGATTAGGAATATATGACAATTTTAACTATGATTCTCGGCACTCATGAAATTTCTTTCTTTGTGAACTTTCAGAGCGTTATGTAAAAGGGGAACTCCAGCTTACTAAATCACACTATGCTATGCTGTATTCAGTCATGCCCCATTCTTTGCGATCCCATGGACTATAGCCCACCAGGCTCTTCTGTCCATGGAATTTCCCAGGCAAGAATACTGGAGAGGGTGGCCATTCCCTTCTCCAGGGGGTCTTCTCGACCAAGGGATCAAACCCAGGTCTCCTGTATTGCAGGCAGATTCTTTACCATCTGAGATGTCTGTAATACAAATTAATTTAATATGATCCAAACCAAACTCCTGATCTTACGCCAGGACCTGTTCCTTCCAAATCCTTCCCCAACACACTTAATGACAGCTTCACACTTCCACTGCTCAGGCCAAAAATATTAAAGTCACCCTATCAGTAAACCCTCAGCTGTACTTTCTCAATTACCTGGAATGCAGCCATCTCTCAGCCTCTACTACTATCATCCTGGTCCGAGCCACCATCATCTTCTGCCTGGATTATTGCAGCGGCATCTTAACTGGCATCTCTGCTTCCCCTTGCCTCCCATTGTCTAATGTCAATACAGCACCCATGGTGACCCTGTTAAAACTTAAGTCAGATCATGTCACTCCTCAGTATTCTATCTCACTTTGGGCAGAAGGCCAAGTCACTACCATGGTCTCTAAGGCCTGTACCATTTGGACCTCACAGTCTCTTTGACTTCATTTCCTACCACTTTCCCCACTTGCTCAGGCTACTTTTACCACAGAGCCTTTGCACTTACTGTCCTTTCTGCCTGGAATGTTCTTCACCAATTAGCCACATGGCTTGGTCACTCATGACCTTCAATTTTTACCAAAAGCTATTTTCTCAGGAGGAGTTTTCCTTACCACTCTATTGAAAATTACAGCCTTTACCTTCCTATTCTCCTTCCTTCCTTTTGCTCCATAATGCCTATCCTTTTCTAACTTATAATTTCATTTACTTACTTTACCTGTTTGTATCCTACCAGGAAAATCCAAGTTCCATAGGAGCAGATTTGTTGCTGTTGTATAAGTAACCTTTTAGTCAATTTAAAAATATATACACAAAAAAAGGGGCACACATTATAAGTACAGTGCTTGGTAAATTTCCATAAAGTAAATACACCCATGGAACCATCATTTAGATTGAAAAACACTCCCCTTTCCAATTCTAATTTCTAACACTAAGATTAATTTTGCTTGCTTTTGAACTCTGTAATAAACTATACATTAAGTGCCTGACTTCTTTCAATCAGCATTATGTAATTACATATAGTTTAGTTCATTCATTCTCATTGTTACATAATGTCCCAAATATATACAAATATATCACTTTTATTTATCCCTTTTCCTACTGAAGGATCCGTTGTTTCTAGTTTGGCTATTATACTGTTGATAAGGATATTCATATTTATATATATCTTTCAGTGACGTGTGTACACACTTCTATCAGGTAGGGCAGGGGGTTCAGCCTGTAAAGTTCACAGATGTCTCTTCCATCCATAGCAAAGAATCTGACACATAATAGGTGTTATAATACATTTTATTTGCTTTTGGGTGGTTTTTGTTTGGCCACACTGAACAGAATGCAGAATCTTAGTTCCCTGAACATGGATCGAACTTATGCCTCCTGCAGTGGAAGCACAGAGTCTTAACCACTGGACTGACAGCAAAGTCCCAACAAGAAAATTTTTGTTAACAAATGAATGGAAATATTATTTTAAGAATTCTGCTATTTAGATTTAATAATTCACATATGACTTCCTAGGCTTATATGTGTAGGTTTATAATGCAAAAAAATTAAGTTAACCTCTACAAATCTATCACAACTTAATAAACACACTACCACAATGACAAACCCAGACAGCATATTAAAAAGCAGAGACATTATTTTGCCAACAAAGGTCTGTCTAATCAAAGCTATGGTTTTCCCAGTAGTCATGTATGGATATGAGAGTTGGACCATAAAGAAAGCTGAGCGTGGAAGAACTGATGCCTTTGAACTGTGGTGTGAGAGAAGACTCTTGAGAGTTCCTTAGACTGTAGGAAGAGCAAACCAGTCAATCCTAAAGGAAATTAGTCCTGAATATTCATTGGAAGGACTGATGCTGAAGCTGAAACTCCAATATTGGCCACCTGATGTGAGAACTGACTCATTTGAAAAGACCCTGATGCTGGGAAAGATTGAATGCAAGAGGAGAAGAGGATGACAGAAGATGAGACAGTTGAATGGCATCACCAACTCGATCAACATGAGTTTGAGCAAGCTCCGGGAGTTGGTGATGGACAGGGAAGCCTGGCATGCTGCAGTCCATGGAGTCGCAAAGAGTAGGACACGACTGAGTGAATGAACTGAACTGAACCAACGATACCACTATAACTCTTTAAATATTTCTTTCCAATCCCATTCGAATCAATAATATTTTTTATCATTTCATTTCTTTCTTTATATTTAACCATGCACCCCCTAAATAATATGCTGTTTATTTGGTTTTTAACTTTATAAAAATACCATATTATATATAGTCTGCAATTCACATTTTCACTTCAATATTGGAATTCACACAAATTAACATATATAGTGTATTGCTATAAATCATTCTTTTTCATACCTATACAGTAATCCACTGTAGGATTATATCACAGTGGGTATATCTGCTTCTTCAGTCAATGAAAAATTGGCTTATTTCAATTTTTTTGTCATTTCAATGTTACTATGAATGCTTCCACAAGTCTCCTAATATACACAACAAGGTTTTCCAGGGCAATTTCACATAAAGGGGAAATTATGGATTGAATGATATGTGTATATTCAAAGGTATAAGATAATGCCAAGTTTTCCAAAGTGGCTATACCAATTTATATTTCTACCAATGATGTTTAAGGGTTCCTGCTGCCATATATATGGACCAACCAATGTGCAGGACTCTATATAGTCAGTGTTAGGATTTTTTTTGCCAACCTACTCAGTATAAATGTTACTTTAATACAGTTTTGAAATCATGGATTCTTGATAACTATCTTCTATGAAATCCTTGTGGTTTTGGCCTATTTTTCACTAGGACATCTTTTTCTTATTAACATATAGGAGTTCTATATATTTTGGATTTTAATCCTCTTGCTTATACACTTACAAATATCTTCTTACAGTTTGTGGACTGTCTTCACATTTTAAAAAGGCTTTATCTGAAATAATTTCATACTTGCAAAGGAAGTTGCAAGAATAAAAATTGTAAAGAATGTGTATGCATCCCCTTGACCCAGATTCATCTGTTATTAACATTTTATCACATTTGTTTTATCATTGTTGGGCTCTCAAGCACACACACTCTCTCATACTGTGTGTGTGTATGTGTATATACATATATATATGTATATTTGTATCTGTTCATATACATAAATATGAAGGACAAACTACTTTGGGAGATGGTGAGGGACAGGGAGGCATGGTGTGCTGCTCTCCATGGGTTCGCAAGGAGTCAGACATGACTGACAGACTGAACAATACAATACAATATACATACATACACACACCTATATGCATGTGTGTGTGTGTGTATAAACACACATTTTTTTCCCTGAACCATGAGGGTAAATTATTGAACATATACACCATGGCCCCTTACCCCTAAGTGAGTCACTGTGTATTTCTTAAGACTAGAGATGTTCTCTTGTATAACCACAGTACAATTACAACAGACTGGTTCCAAATAGGAAAAGGAGTACGTCAAGGCTGTATACTATCACCCTGCTTATTTAACTTATATGCAGAGTACATCATGAGAAACGCTGGGCTAGAGGAAGCACAAGCTGGAATCAAGATTGCCAGGAGAAATATCAATACCTCAGATATGCAGATGACACCACCCTTATGGCAGAAAGTGAAGAGGAACTAAAAAGCCTCTTGATGAAAGTGAAAGAGGAGAATGAAAAAGTTGGCTTAAAGCTCAACATTCAGAAAATGAAGATCATGGCATCTGGTCCCATCATTTCATGGAAATAGATGGGGAAACAGTGGAAACAGTGTCAGACTTTATATTTTGGGGTTCCAAAATCACTGCAGATGGTGAGTGCAGCCATGAAATTGGAAGAAAAGTTATGACCAACCTAGATAGCATATTCAAAAGCAGAGACATTACTTTGTCCACAAAGGTCCGTCTAGTCAAGGCTATGGTTTTTCCAGTGGTCATGTATAGATGTGAGAGTTGGACTGTGAAGAAGGCTGAGTGCCAAAGAATTGATGCTTTTGAACTGTGGTGTTGGAGAAGACTCTTGAGAGTCCCTTGGACTGCAAGGAGATCCAACCAGTCCATCTTAAAGGAGATCAGTCCTGGGTGTTCATTGGAAGGAATGATGCTAAAGCTGAAACTCCAGTACTTTGGCCACCTCATGCGAAGAGTTGACTCATTGGAAAAGACTCTGATGCTGGGAGGGATTGGGGGCAGGAGGAAAAGGGGACGACAGAGGATGAGACGGTTGGATGGCATCACCGACTCGATGGATGTGAGTATGCGTGAACTCCGGGAGTTGGTGATGGACAGGGAGGCCTGGCGTGCTGCAGTTCATGGGGTCGCAAGGAGTCGGACATGACTGAGGGACTGAACTGAATATAATTTGTAGATAATTATAAGTAATTTATAATATTTATAAATAATTCCTTTATGGTATTTTCCCCTCCAGTAGAGGATCCAGTCTAGGGTCAAACATTGCATTTACATGAGATGTCTCTTTAGCCTCTCTTAATCTAGAATATTTCCATGGTCTGTCTTTGATATTTTTAAAGACTACTACTCCTTCCTCACTTTTTTTCCAACTAGAACATTCCTCATTATGGGTTTGGCTGATGTTTTGATGTTTTCTAGTGATTAGATTCAGGTTACATTCCAGGGCAAAATACTATATAAATGTCCATTTGTCCCTCTTTGATAATGTTGATTCTAATCACCTGGTCAAGGTTTTATTCCATTTTCCCACTCTATAATGGCCTTTCTAAAAAATATCCCTTGTAACTAAAAAAGGCCTATGGAGAGGAGAGATACTTTAATACCATATTCTTCATACAAATATCCTCCTAGATTTAATATCTGTTGGTAATGTTTGCCTGATATAATCTTTACTAAAATGGTTGCATCTTGTTGATGTTTCACAATCTTTATTAAGTACTTTGACAAACATCCTACCACTGGATTTATCAACCTTTTCCCTTGTTGCTTACACATTTGATTGTCTTAAAGACTATTCTCAAAGTACTAAAGATATTTCCTTACATTTTCTTCTGAGAATTCCTTTCTTATTCCTAATTATTAAGTATTTTAAGCAATATTTTTATTTCAAGCAATAAAGAATAAACCAATTTCATACACTTTAAATCTAGCAAAAATATTGCTATAGTTGTCAATTTTCAGTGGGTTTCAATATTTTAAAGTTAGCTTTGTATATTAACAACTTCTGGATTCTAACTTTAATTGTACTTTAGTATGATGCATATTTAAAACAGTTTTTTCTCTTTAGAAATTAGTTCACCTGTCAGGTCTGGAATATTCTCTGCTTTCACAGAGAAATTAAACAACTTAAAAGGATACTAATTAAAAAGGCTAGCAACTGGACTTTCCAGGTAGTCCAGTGGTTAAGACTCTGCTTCCAATGCAAGGGGCACAGGTTCAATTCCTGGATGGGCAACTAAGACCCTGCATGCCACACAAGTTGGGGGAGGAGGAGAAACGCTAGCAATTTATGTCTTTAATAGTGAAAATAACACTGTTTCCATGTCAGAGATGTGGGGAAAAGGGAATAGTGGAGAGGAAATAACACTTTTAAGCGTGAAAATGTAAAACGGAGAGGAAATTGTCACAATTTACACTGAATCTTACACTGATTGTTGAAATTCTCCATTTGAAACACTGATTGGGGAGAAAAAAAGGTCATAAAGTCTGCTTTTTGGACAAAGAAATATATCTATGTCTATATTATTTCTAATTGATGCAATTACTAAAAAATTCCCAAAACTTAAGCTATTTTTCTATGAAAAATCAACAGAATGAATATAGTAGTGAATGATTTTTTTTTTTTAGAATAAAAAAGGTAAATGGGATCCTAACCTATTTTAGGGGAGAAGGCGATGGCACCCCACTCCAGTACTCTTGGCTGGAGAATCCCATGGGTGGAGGAGCCTGGTGGGCTACTATCCATGGAGCTGCGAAGAGTCAGACACAACTGAGCGACTTCACTTTCACTTTTCACTTTCATGCATTGGAGAAGAACACGGCAACTCATTCCAGTGTTCTTGCCTGGAGAATCCCAGGGACGGGGGAGCCTGGTAGGCTGCCGTCTATGGGGTCGCACAGAGTCTGACACGACTAAAGTTGACTTAGCAGCAGCAGCAGCAGCCTAGTTTAGAAGTACAGCAAAACTTCCCTAGTTCAGAATAGTCAGAAGGAAACTTTTCTTACTCGTTACACAAGCATGTGTTAACAAATCCTACATAACATACACAAGAAGCAAGTACAACCAGTGAAAAACCAGGATTATACTGGTTTTTGAAAAAATGTATATAATGTGTTAAACTCCAGTGGTGAATATGTTATAGAAATAAAAGAGAAAGCAAGAAAGGGAGTAGAAGCATGAAACATCTTAATCTGAACTGGACCCACAAACATCTGAATTCTAAGTCAGAGAGAGCTACTGGGATTAGCAGGTGTAAACTATTATGAATAGGGTGAAGAAACAGCAAGGTACTACTGTATAACACAGGGAACTATATATAGTCAACATCCTGTGATAAACCATAATGGGAAAGAATACTAAAAAAGGAATGCCTTGTGACTTGGCTGTACAGTAGAGATTGGCACAACACTATAAATCAACCCTACTTCAATAAAAATAAAAACACCGATATGAAACTTTCATTAGAATTTGAAAGTTTAGAATCATGAACTTCAGATCTATATGAATATTTATTTAGAGGCTACATTAAAATTTGTGTCACATGACTTCTAGGCACCATTAAAATTTCTGCCATGAGTGAGCTTTTCCATGTCACTGCAAGAACTGGTTGACTACTGCATTTGCTTGCTATAAAGAAATCTTATTGAAGTTATAATCTATAAACAATAATATGAGGACTTAAAGTAAAATTATATTTTAGAGCTAATGCCAATAGAATATACTTATTTTTTAAGGAGCTACAGTTACTTGGTTATTTATTTGTCTCCAACTCTCAGTCTAAAAAGCAAGTCTGGGATTTCCCTGGTGGGTCCAGTGGTTAAGAATCTGCCTTCCACTGCAGGGGAAGTGGGTTCAATCCCTGGTTGGGGAACCAAGATCCCACATGCTAGTGGAGCAATGGGGCCCATGTGCCACAACTATTGAGCTCATGCCACAACTGGAGAGTCCGTGTGTCACAAGCAAAGTTCCTTCATGATGTAATGAAGATCCCACTTGCTGCAACTAACACCTGATGCAGCCAAATACATTAAAAATGAAACAAGTCTATCTGCCTGAAATTAAGTGTATTTGTGTTAGGAGATGAAAGCTAACTTCCAGGGCACGATTTATTACAAATAGACATTTTTAAAAATAACAACAACAAAAGCAGGGATGGGCATGAATTTAATTCTTCCATTTCATGGATAACAAAAAAGCAAAGAAAGCTTTGAAACCCAAATATCATAGCACGGTTATCAAGAAAGGACTTGGAGAACTCCTCAAAGCTTTCATCACAGAGCTATATGAAACTTCCTTTTGACAACAAACACGTTGGTTTCTCACTGGTAGATTAGACCGGTCATCTAAATCGAGAAAGCAAAACTCCATGCTGTTTACCGAAGAGTCATGTGAGAGTAAACCACGTCTCTCCCCAAAGTATGTTTCTGTTCTTTCTAGAGATGTACGCTAGGGAAGCGGGGATCATTTTGATTCTTTGACATTTAAGGTGAAAAGAAATTATCTAAGCTTTAAAAGCTTGCATAAAAATGTGGATATATCTATGTTTTCCTTATATCTTCTTTGGTGATGAAACATTTGGATATGAAATTTGATGAAAACGCCCTGAAGAGAAGAGCAGGGTTCCTACAGCCAACAGAGGAACACGACGCACCTGTGGCACCCCTCTCACCTGGGACACTGTGATGCTGCACTTCTTGGCCAGCTCCTCTTTGGCTTCTTCACTGGGGTAGGGGTTGCTGAGGTGTGAGTAAAAATATTCATTCAGGATTTCTGTGGCCTGTTTACTGAAGTTACGCCTTTTTCGTCTATGAAGGAACCAAAAGGAGAACAGTAGTTATAATCCACATTAACCAAAGAGGGATATATTACTTAGGATTATACAAAAAAAGAGTTAGATTTCTATTTTTTAACATTCTCAGGGTCTCATGTATCATCATGATATTGTAAATTGTACTCTTGGCATTCTCCAGAGAACTATCCAATTCACATTAAGATGTAGGATAACTAAGAAAAACTCTAGAATGTAAAGCACAATTCACTTCACTATTTAATTTATTCAACAAATACTTATTAAGGATCTAATGTGTTCTAGATATTCAATAAGGATACAGTTATAACAAAACAGATAAGGGCTACAAGGGAAGTTTATAGGAGATTAGAGAGTTAGGAAAAGAAAGACATTAGATAAGCACCACAGAAATAAATATTTATAAATTATGGTGATCATGTCAAGTACCATGAAGAAAAAGTATAAGGTATAATGAAAGTGTCTAAAAAGGAAACCTAACACAGATTATGAAGTCGGGAAGGGTGTCCTTGAAGGAGTGACATTTAATCTGAGACCTGGACAGTGTGTATGAGTTAGTCAGACAAAGAGTAGAAGGAAGAGAAATAAGCAGAGGCAATGGTCTTCAAACAGGAAAAAAGCTTGGCCAGTCTAAAGGGCTAGAGGAGGCTGGAGCACAGTAAAAAATCAGGAAATACATGAGATGAGTCTGGAAGGATGGACAGGGGCCAGATTACACAGGCTTAGTGGATCCTCTATGGATTTTTGAATTTTATTTTAAGTGCAATAGGAAGCTATTAAAGGTTTTAAGTTTTACATTTTAAAAAGATCACTGTGACTACTGAGAAGAGCTGGAGGAGGGCATGAAAGGAAATGTAGAGATATTTAAAGAGACAACAGCAATGGTCAAACTGAGAGATGATTGTAACCTGGCAACAGGGTAAGAGTAATGGAAATAAAAAGATTCAAGCTCTGTTTGAAAAGTAAAAGCAATAGGACTTAATAATAAATTGGATGGGGGGAATAAGTGGGGGAATACAGAGAAGGAAGGTAAGGGGAAAAAATACATCAAGGATTTCTGGATTTTTCTTAAGTAACTGCCTGGTCCCAGGTATGATTTGCTCACCAGAGAAAAACTAAGGGAGGACAAGTTCTTTATTTTTATTGGGAGGGGGTGGCAGAATGTCAGAAGATCAAGTATTTGCTGACAAGGTATTTCAAATAGCAAAAATGTCATTTATATTTGGGTCTTATTATTAAGATTTTAAAGAATTCCAGTGTGAAAATTAGCCTCTTTCAGATTTCACTTTAAATTAAATTCTCCAGTAACTAGAAAACACTTTCCCCAAATAATTTTCCTAATATTGTCTTACAAATAATCTTAATGATCTTAATTGTGATAGCATATACTCAGGAAAGACAGTATCAGTAGGCAGTTCTAAGTGTGCATACCCTACAAGATTCTTCTAGTTAAAATGATGTCACTAACATGGCAGGTTAAGTATGTGATCTCTGTTTCAACATTAAGGGAGAGTCAAGGGAGCAAGAAATCTAGGTCTGATCAAAACATCTCAAGTTATGAGACCTGAAATTTCTTAATTTCAATAATTTTTTGGAAGGTTAAACCACTGTATCCTGAGGGATGAAGAAGAGAGTCAAAATCTATTTGGGGATTAAAATCAACAGGATTTGATGATGAGCTGGATGGGGGAGGCGGTTAGGGAAGACACAGGTGAAAAGAAACGTACACCAAGAAGAGCAATCAGCATTTTAACAGGAGTCAGGCATTGTTGACAGGAAAAACAAAGCCCTTTCCTGGGGCTTACAAGAGGAACAGTCTGGTGAGTGGGTGAGTGGGAGTGTAGGGTAGAAAAGGTCTAGAATAGATACTTAAACTGTCAAACCTACAAGTAATTGCCTGGCCCACTGATAATGCTTGTTGAGACCGTATAGTAATGACCTGCTTGTGAAGGTTTTTGGCTGCCTATGAAAACTTGGAAGATCAGTCACACCAGGCTCACATTCTCAGGAGGCAGCCAGCTAACTTGTGGCTGTCCCCTCAGATGTGTACCCATTTCTCTAATCCTCACTGCCCCTCATCCAGCCACTCCACTCAATGCCATTACATGTAAATATGTGAGCTTGTGATTCAGTGTAAAACATGGAATCCAGCAGCAAGACCGGGTACGGTGGAGCGAATCACACAAGGGCATTTCTTTGGGAAATGAAGACTTATGAAAGGAGGAATGAGCAGAAACATATTGGGAAAGTAAAGATAAGTTTGGCTAGTTTATTGACATTGCTTAGGAGTGGTTGGTTTTAGAAAACACGAAAAAACCTCAGAGAACAAATTTATGGGCAGAATAGAATAACTCACCCCAGACTGTCTGGCTGCATCCAAACTACAGCCCTTCTACTAGAAGAGTAGAGGGGCTGACACAAATTTATTCCCAACTGTTCTACACCGCTACATGCGTCGGCTTGTCCAATTACCAAGAAAATGTGAGTATGGCTTTACAAAAAGCCAGGGTGAGCAAGGGGATCATATATCTGAATGAGCATGTTTGCCTGGAGCAGAAAAACCTTGCCTTCTCAGTGCAGAGGGCTTGCTGAGAGGCACTACAAGAATAGATGGAAGTAAAGCTCAGTATTTGCATTCACTCAAAGGCGTAAGAGAGAACTCGGTCTTATACTTCATTTATTTTTTAGAAAAACATTCTTTAGAAAATTCCCATTAAGCATTTCCCCTAAGTTCCCCTTCATTTCCCCAGGCTTCACCACTCTCTAAATGGCTGTGCCTCAGGCCAGTGTGCAGTGATGCCTCTGTCCCAGGTCTGTGTCCCACAGGCCTTACAACATTCCTAACGGCAATCTCTGTGGGAGAAGGGACTCTGCTTCAAGCTCTGCCACGGCCTCACTCTGGCTCTGCTCACTCTGGCTTGTTAACTTCCTTTCTCTTCTTGGAAGAAGTATAAATCATTTAGGTGTATACATTATGAATGCAGTTATGTGAAGAAAAAAAAAAGCATGCATGTTGACAAGAATGGGAAACTATCTGTAGAAATAAGAACAGCAGCTGTGTTAGGAAAGATTTCTTTCTGAAGGGAGTACTTTAAAAATTTTTTTTATTTTTAATTAGAGGATAATTACTTTACAATATTGTATTGGTTTCTGCTGTACATCAACATGAATCACCTATAGGTGCCTATATACGTCTCCTTCCTCTGAAGAAAATACTTTTAAATATCTTTGTTGCATAATACTTTTCATTAAAATGCTCAATGTTTACAATTTAAGAATGGTTTTGGTTTCCTAATGCTACTTCCTTAATGCTTTGAGCTATTATAAGTAGTAAGTGGAATTATTCATTCATCTGGTTAGTCAAAAAAGAATTTTTTGCAGTTTTACACTATAAGACACTGGAATTGTGGGGAATGGATATGTATAAGACTTGGCCATTGCTGTCAGTAACAGCGTAACTTACTCGGGAAGAAAAGAAATGATCCTGAAAAGCTACAGTAAAGGCAGTCTGAATAAAGTTTGGTCTGGAGAATGGTATCAACACAGTATCAGTGTTCATGAGAAGGCATGGACCAGTCCAGTGGAAGGATTAAAGTGGGCTTCCTAAAAGGGACCATTTAGGCCAGGCCTGGAAGGATGACCAAGGTCTCACTAAATCAACAAACATGAGCGTTGCCTCAATTCCAGGCCCCATGCTAGACACCCTCACAGACGACAACTCATTACTGGTGACCAAGTTGGGGAAACGGTTGGAGAGAATATGACTTGTTGCGGAAGGCTGGGGATAGGAGTTGAGGGGTGGTGGTGGAAGAGGTGGTTAGGCAGAGGAAAAGGAAGAATTCTAGCCAGAGGAAATGGCTGAGACCAAGAGGTCTTTCATTTTGGATTAAACAGAGGAAAGAACAATTTAGTGATATATTAAGAGCACTAAAAATGTTCTCATTTAGATCTAATAATTCCATTTCTGAGAATTAATCCTTAGGAAATAATTCTAAAGATCACAAAGGTTGAAAGCATAAAGATTTTTACTGAAAGACTAACTGCAATAAAAATCTATCTAAAACAGTACCTTCTCTCCGTCTTCTTCTCTCCCTTTACCTTGCTTTTTCCTCATAGCATTTACCATTCTATCATATTTCGCTACATTACTGAGCAAAATACTGTAGCATATTTGTTTACTTGTTTATTGCTTATTTCCCCAGGTAGAATGTAAACTCAACTGGGGCAAGTAAGTTAACCAATCTTGTTTATCTTTATATATCCTCAGCACAAATAAATATTTATAGAAGGAAAGAAGAAAGGAAGTGGAAGGAAGAGGTTATCATGGAAATTAACAGGAACAACTTAAATGCTCAAAAATGAAAAAATGTCTAAGTTAATTATTTATCATATATCCATCTGGTAGACTTCAACAATTAACATTTAAAACAGTTTATATTATATGAAAAATGTTTACCTATTCATGGTAAGTTTTTAAAAAAGCCAACTAAATTATGCATATTGTACCATCACAAGAACATGAAACTAAAAAAGTACCACAAACCAGAAAGGAATATATTAACACATTTACAGTGACTTTCTTTTCCCATTGGGTAGTTAAAAAAGTGATTGTCTTTAATCACTCATCCTTCTAGTCTACATGTTTTCCAAATTTTTCATAGTGAGCTTGGTATTTGTTAAATAGGAAAAATAAGAAATAAAACTTAAATCGTAACAATAACAAAAAAGTAATCTGGGCCGCGACAGGTCACATAAGGCCTCAAATGCCAGGTTAAGTTGTGTGCATGTGTTATCCAACAGTGAAAAACTACTGTGGTTTTCAAGTAAAGCAATGAGTCCATCATAAAAGGGCTATGGAGGATGAGCGGAAGAAAAGTACAGTGGGATGGTACTGTGCTAGCCTAGGGACAAAAGGATGAACACGAACTGAGCAGTGCAAGTTTGGATGGAAAAAAAGAGCCAACACAAGAAATGCTGAAAACAAAGCACTGGTGAGTTCCAGTGACTCATTCAGTATAGAAGAAGGAACCAAAGACGGCAGAACAGGAGCATAATCAGGTAGCATCTTTCCTATCTGGCTCCAGGGAAGAGCTCTGGCATGAAGACTGTTCCTCACATCTTATTTTCCAGTTGAGATGCTAATTTAGCTATTTTCTTTAATACTGTGAAATTTGGACAATGTTTATCACCTCTGTGAGATTCCAAGGGAGAGAAAGAAAAATAAAATAGAAACCCCTTTACAATGTTGAAGACTGATCGCAAGCTTTAGCAATGCCCAGGAGGCTTTCCTGTAGAGGCAGCATAGAGTAGGAACTTGACAGTTCCTCTGTTATGTCACCCAGTAGGTCTAACACATCATACGCAATTTATTACCTAACTCCTGTGAAAACTGGTGAAAGCTTCAGATAAAAGAGAAATATGTATCCCTACAGGAGAAACTCAGAAGCTTTCCTCTAGATTTGGAAAAACAGAGTTTGGGGTTTTGTGGTAACTAAAATACCACTTCCTCCTTAGAAATATCTGTATCTTGAAGGATTTTCTTCTAATATGCACAAGCAACATAATATTAAGAAATTCTTAGAAAACAAACCTGCATTAAAACAAAGTTACATACTGAATGTTATCCTTAAAAATACTTTTTAGCATCAGAATTAAAAGACTACATATTACTAAGTCATTATTAGCAGCACTAACACTATTTGTTTCCTGAGACACCAGAAGGTGAAGTGTTAGTCGTGTTCCACTCTTTATGACCCCATGGACTGTAGCCTGCCAGGTTCCTCTGTCCATGGAATTCTCCAGGCAAGAATACTGGAGTGGGTAGCCATTCTTTTCTCCAGGGGATCTTCCTAATCCAGGGATTGAGCCCAGGTCTCCTGCATTGCAAGTAGACTCTTTATCATCTGAGGGAAGTCCAAATTGAGTCACCAAATTGGCAGCTAATAGCACTACCACCTCCAGACGAGAAGAGGCTTGACACTGCAGGCACCATGAGGTGAATTACCTATCCATTGTAGAGAAGGGCTCTCATAGCCAAATTAAAGAAGAATCTAAGACCAACTGGCCAGAATTACATAAAATAATATACAAAGAGTGAAAAGGAAAAAAAAAAAAAAAGCCATGCAATGGATTTGTGGCCTCACATACCTGGCATCAAGGAACCTTGATCTTAAAATCATAACTGCTTCACAAGTACTTTGTTTGAGCTGCATCTGAATGGAACTAAATTTTCGATGGATGATGCCCACCATTCTTTCAATCTCTTTTGGGGAAATGGGACGTGTTCTACTCTGTTCTCGGAGAAGGTTCATCACGTGTGTAGTGAATTCATTACATGCCTGTAAGGGGAAAAAAAAAATCACTCCTTAGGAATCTGGTATTTTTTATTATCACACCCAGACATTAACTCATCTGAATTTCTATCTCATTTGCAACCGCCAATGGCATTATGTAGTAGGTAAAATGAAAACTAAGACACGTGTGAAATGGCAGTGATAACTAGATAGGGGCACCAGGACTCTGGAACTATGAAAGCCCAGGCATGCAAGGAAACAGCACTCAACTGCCCTTCCTACCACTTTCAGCCCACTTTCAAAATGAGGTTTTCCCACTGGAGGATGCTCTGTGTCAATTTCTATATATAAGTACAGATATATGTTATATGTTAATACTAAGCATCTCCTATTTCCTCTGGGGTTTTACTCAACTTATGTTTACTGAAACACTATGAAGTTCAAACTCTTCCAAACGCAGTGAAAGGACACATAAATGAGTAAGATGTGGATCTGACCTTCAGTGCAATAAAATGTATAAAAACGAATTCTTAAACAGGCAGGCCATGCAAAGCATCACAGGAAGAGTGTTCCCTAAGTTCCAAAGAGTAAGTATTCTCATTGGGAAACAAAGATCACTTCATGGCAAAAAGCGAAATCAGGGCTTTAAAGAATGGGTAAGATTTTTGAAAAGTGGAATAAAGGTGGAAATCAAGAGGAATTAAAGGCACAAGAAAGAAAAAAAAAAAAAACCTGGAAATAATGGTATGAAGCTAGTTCAGAGGGACAGAGAAGAGGGTACAGGAGAAGAGGGAGTTCAGATTTGCACTAGCAGATAAAGGGCCTTGGATGCCATGCCAGCGTCCTAGTATAACACAGCTGTGGCGTGGGCCTTATTTGTGGATCTACACCATTTCTGAAAGAGGGATAAAACAGCTCAACTCTTCAGGGAAAGGGCAGCAGGAAAATAAGGATCAGATGTGGGTCTCAAACATTTTAGTTAAAAATCCTGTCCCTGTCTCTTTCAGCTCACCTGTATTCTTTAGATCTACAAAACCATGTAACTGGGTCTACACAGATATCCAGTATCACCTTGGTGAATAAAGCATCTGTCCATATCTCTGCATAAAAACGATACCTTCTGATATATATATTTTTTAAAGACAGGAGATTCTGCATCTTATTGCATGGATGCTTAGCAGGTTAAACAGAACAATCGTTGGTCATGGCAAGACATATTTTGAAGATATAACATTATATGATAATTAATAACATAATTTCCCTACAGGCATCCTGAACATATAGAACAGGATGGTTTTTCTAGCTGCTCATGAGAGAACTAACTTTTAAGGATGCTGTTTCAGTTACTTTAAGTGGAGCTTTTATATAAATATTTCTAAGGTGAGGTAAAATGAGTCTTGCTTACCAGTTAAAGTTTTTATGTTTTAAGTATGTATAAGTTTTAAGAAATTTAAAGTTCCTTTAAAGTGGTGATTCTGGGATTCTTCAGAGTATGGATTTGCACAGCACTCATGGTAGGCATTCAATAGCCACCTATGGATTGGTGGGGTTTTGTATTACAATTCAAGAGTAATGTTGATTAATATCTATAAATACATTATCCCTGACGAATCTTTATAATGGACGAATTTTTAACCTGCAGTCCATGGAGAAGTCTAGAGTGTCCAGGACACTCCTTCAAATCTTATTTAAGTTGTATGCACATTTGTCTTTCCTGAGGGGACAACCTGTGGGGTTTTCCTTCTCATTTCAGATTCTTAGCCAGTCTACAATTTTAAAAAGCTAAAAATTATTGTCTGGGGTTATGGGACAGTAAAATATTAAGGAACTTTGTAGGTTTAAAAGTGGAAGTTCTTTCCATCTTTAAGGAAACCATAGTAAAGAGAAGTAAATTTAAGATTTTCCCCACTATATTATCAACATAGACTATCTTGTGCCAAGCTGAAAATAAGTGGTCATCCTGCCAAGAAATATACATATAATTTTTTTTGGTACTTTCTCAAAAGAGATGTTCATATAATCTAAAATTATATAATTTGATAAACTCCAGTCCTCAGTTTTCTTATTAGTAAAATGAAGAAAAGAAAACTAGAATAGCAAACTGAAATCAGCAAATTTGGATATAGACTTTTATAAGTTAGTTCTAGAAAATGTTAATACAGTATGTTTGGGAAATGGGGAGTTAACCATAATTTAAAATTTGTGGGGAAGGGGCAGGATTCTTCAGTACTTTCAATATGCCAACATACATCATCATAAATCTTCAAGGGAGAATGGTGTATCCAACTTTGACCAAATAAATTTGGTCACAAAACCTCTTTTATCTGGAGCAGTGCTGTCTAATAGAAGAATATTGTGAGCCACATATGAAAAAAGAATTTTTTGGTCATTTAATGTTTTTGCTATTGCATTGACTATTTTCTAAATGTGTTTTATTTTTCACATATGAAATTATAATTTTTCTAATAGCCACACTGAAAAATAAAAAAATCAGGTGCAATTAATTTTAACAATGTGGTGGTAGTTTAGTCGCTTAGTCATGTCCAACTCTTTCGCAACCCCATGGATTGTACCCCGCCAGACTCCTCTATTCAGGGGATTTCTCAGGCAAGAATACTGGATGGGGTTGTCATTTCCTTCTCCAGGGGAATCTTCCCAACCCAGGGATCGAACCCTGGTCTCCTGCATTGCAGGCAGATTTTTCACCACTGAGCCACCAGGAAAGCCCAATTTTAACAACATATTTTATTTAACCCAATATATGAAAAATATTAACATTTCAACACATAATAGTATCTTTAAAAAACTGCTAATGAGATATGTTCCATTCCTTTTTTTTCACACACTTTGAAACTCAGTATATATTTTACATTTACAAAAGCACATCTCATTTCAGAGGAGCTAGATTTCAAGGACTCAACAGCTTTTTATGACTAGTGGCAACCATACTGGACAGCACAGCTCTACAGCACCTTGTGGGCCAACATACTAAGAAAAATTCTCTGGGAAATAGTATACTAAGTAATCTTTGACGTTCCTTCTCATTCTTTACTACCATACATTCACATAACCCCCCCAAACACAACCACAACCACAGAAGGCAGTTTCACTTAGGAATGTCTTGATAAAGCAAGAGAAAGTATTCATTTTATTACATCTCAGTCTTTGACTACATCTTCAACATTCTGTGTGATAAAATGGAAAGCGTACCAAAAGGACTTCAACTGCTCATCAAGGATGGGTGTCTTGAGAAAAAGCTCTCATGTGATTGTTTAAGTTGTGAGTTGATGTCGTCTATTTCATGGAATACCATTTTTATTTGAAAGTAAAATCGACAAATTATTATAATTTTTCTGATTTGGGTATTTGGTAGATATTTTCTCAAAAATGAACCAAGCAAGCTTGTCACATCAAAGAAAATAGCTGACAGTAGTTGTGCCAATGGTGAAATTCTGGAAAACCTGCATCTACTACCTTGAGCTTTATAGTTTCCTAGCAGACTTTCTGATTAATTTGGTATTGATATTAATAAATATGACATTTTGATGTTATATAAGGTGTTAACATTGGAAGATATACATAACTCAGTGAACCATTATTTTTCAAATGATCGATGCATGATGTTACAAAAATATGCATAAGTAAAAGATCCATTCAAAGTGTGCACTAGACCAATAGATTTTAAAGGAACTGAGTACAAAAAGTTGGTATGATTTCAGACTCATGATAGCTAATATTTAGGATACTACAACTTGTCAAGTTTTGGTATAATACAAGAGAATAATATCCATAAGTATTTTAAAAGGCTATCAATACACCCCTCCCTTTTCCAATAACATATTTGTGTGAAGACAGGTGTTCTTCATATACTTCAACCACAGGAAAGGACACTGATCACAGAAACACATTTAAGAATCCAGGTGACTTCTATTAAACCCAACATGACAAAGTTTTGCAAAAATGTAAAAGCAATGACATTCTTCTAAATGTTGAGGTGTTTTTTATTTTAAATGCAAATTAAAAAATATATTATATTAAACAGATAATGATTCATTACTGATTTTTACATTAATACATACTTTAATTTGTTCTCAGTTTTAATTTCTATTATAATA
Organism: Ovis aries; assembly: GCF_016772045.2. Classification (NCBI taxonomy): domain Eukaryota; kingdom Metazoa; phylum Chordata; class Mammalia; order Artiodactyla; family Bovidae; genus Ovis; species Ovis aries. Next base: position 10,180,413 of record NC_056056.1, read on the forward strand.
CATTGATAGATATAATCCACTGAACAAAAGCTCTTAGGAGATCTCCAATAATTTTTAAGAATTCAAGTTCTAAAACCAAAAACTTTGAGAACTGCTGTACCAGGATATTTCTAATCTGCACAGGTAACAATGCTAATTCCTACATATCTGGTTCACACATATGGCAACGTATGTCTATGACAGAGTGTATGTCTTGATAGATCCTTCAAATCTCCTGTGTGAGTGATACCTGAGGTTTTTTTTTTTTCCTTCAGTTCTTCTCTGACTCTCAGTTTTTCTCTGGCTGTATTTTAATCTCTCTCAGAATGAATGTCTGCCTATGGTTTCTAAAAGGCAGCCACAGGGTTGTATTATAAACAAGGGTTAAAAGCAAAAAGTTTCTGCATCTAAAAACTCATAATTTCCTAAAACATTTGCTGAATGTCTCACAACTTATTAAGTGAAGTCATCTATGAATGCAAATGCTGATTAGCAATTTGGCAATAGCCCAACATTCACAGAATTCACATAGCTTTTCTTTAAACCAGTAGTTCATACATGATTAATTAGAACATCTCATTTATGTAGTGTGCACTTTAGCTCATTACTCTAAGTAAAATTCGTTAAGTATTTACATTTAGATAATTAAAATCTGGGTACACCCTTAAGAAAGATGCATACACTTTAGGCAAAGTGATTTTTTTTTCCTTTTTACCACTGAAAGTAAATTACAGCCTCATTTACAGCATCATCTGTACCAGTTGCAGAGCAGAGCACAGTACTGCCTCATCTCTTCTTCCTTAAAAGGTATACAGTTTCTTAAACAAGAGAGTGCAGTAAGAATGATCAAATGATTGCAGAGTTGTTTTGAAGGGCCACCAAACCACAAACTAGCATCAATACTGTTTATAACATAAGATGCTCACTTTAAACATTTATCATATCCTCTGTCATACCTAAAAGACTGTATCATTAAAATAGACATCGGAAACTTTTTTCATTGCCTTCTTACTTTTCCAAGTGAAATTGTCTGTTAAGAATTTTCTAGTCAATGTCCACATACAAATATAGAAACACTTTGGTTAAATAGGAGATTTAGGAAGTGAATTTTGATTCCTTGAATTTTCTAACTTACAAGTAATGGCAGAAACCTCTTTTTCCTTTTAATCCAGCTGTTGAAAATTATCTTGGATGCATTTTTGTTTACTATGAGACAAAATATATGTTTTGTTTAAAACAGGCATTGCAATAACATACTTAAATCAACATAAACTGGAAGGCTTCATCTGATAAAAAATATTTTCTTTTTTTTTTAAATTTATTTATTTGGCTGCACAGGGTCTTAGTTGTGGCATGTGGGATCTAGTTCCCCAACCAGGGATCAAAGCCAGGGCCCCAGCATTGAGAGATCAGAGTCTTAGCCACTGAACCACCAGGGGAGTCCGTAAAAAACATTTTCAATTAATTCTTATAATAGCCTTTCTCCTTGCCATTTGTTCCTTTCTCTTTAAAAATTCAGACTAAGTAATATAATTGAGGATTTGAAACATCTGGATTTTTCATAATGCTGTTAATAATATTAAGTATATTTGTTAAATATAATAGGAGATAGTAAAACTATCTCTTCCATATCCATATATATTTGGTTTACAGGCAAAATTAGTTTTCAGGGTTTTGTTTGTTTTATCATGGTGGTTTTTTTGATGGTGAATTCAAGATTCAACCCCTTTCTTGCCTGTAAGGTCCCATCACTGAAGAGAAAAATGTAAAATCAGACGGTGAGCAAGCATCTATTTTAGCGGAAGTATTAAAATGGTTCATGATCAGATCTAAAAACTGAATTTGCCTTTTGTAAACATCTAGACACGCTGACTGCAAACAGATCATAATACTCCCTATTCTAAAAAGTCACTCTTCAAAGAAAGAATAAATCTCTATTAAAAGTTTATGACTCCAAAATTTGCATGCATCCATTTTCTAGATACCTTTATAACCTTGCAAGTAACTCTAGTCAAATATTATAGATTTTGTATTTATGTAATGCTTATAAAATCAATGAATTCTTCTTGTTTCCAAATAAAAGTCAACATTCAAAGATATCTTTTATTTAAGCCAACCAGAATGAGATCAATATGCCTACGAAATAGTTGCAAAGATGAAATATCTATGGTTCTTCTTTCAATTGGAGCAAAAAAAATCGGACACAACTTAGTGAGTAAACAACAATAGTCGGTTTCCAATGTTGTGTCAGTTTCTGCTGTACAGCAAAGTGAATCAGTTATACGTATACATACATCCACTCTTTTTTAAGATTCTTTCATTCCTCAACACATCTTTATACTCATGCTTTGTGGACCTGTCTCATGAGGGTTTGTAAGGATTATACTTAAAATACATGTTAAGTTAATTGCAGAACCTGGAACATAATTAATGCTTAATAATGGCAGTTATTATTGATAATGGAAATGGTAATTTTATGAAATTCATATTTTTTTGCATATCATTCTGCAAGTTCCTACTCTGATTACCTAACATAGTCTGCCTTCCCATTGCTCAAATAAATACAAACACTGCTTCCCAAAAAATGGGAAAAAAAAAGAGAGTATCCAAATATAAAACAATTCATTTCATCAATCAAGATTGTGGTCAAAGATACATTTGATACATAGAGTCAACAGACTAGAAACTTCAGGGAAAAAAAGGAACACTCAAACACTCCTTCCAGCCAAGGAAAAAATCCAGTTTGAAAGCTGACAGAGCAGTAAAACCCTTCTCTTGGAGCAATGAATGACAAAGGGTCGCTTGGGAAACTGAAATATGAAGTTTACATCAGGTAGTATCCTTTTGTCTTTCCTGCTATATATTTTTGCTATTAAGAACAAACAGCAAAATGAGATTAGGAGTTTGTGGATTACACAATCTCGCATGTAATAACATCAGCATTTCAAAACCTGTTTCAAAAAAATCCTTTACGAGCAAAGATCTTGCCATCAAATATAAACATACAATGTTGCTGAGAGCCTCCAAAAGCACAAAGCCATGCTTTTACACTGGTTTAGGCTGCACATTCATTCTCCATTCCCCCACAATCCCCTGTAGTCTGGGAGTCCTCTATTAGCCAAACAGTACCTAATTGGTGTTGAGCACATTGAGTGTACCTGCTCAGCTCCAATGTTTTACCTGATTTGAGGTAAATTCAAAAGACATCTGTGAACTCAGACAGCAGGTTTCCAAGATGCTTAGGGAGGGTTGAGACCCTTACAACACTTTTGCCTTCAGCAAAAATGTATTTCAATATAATTATGGTAGATAGCTTTCAATATGTCATCTCTATTATAGCAACTGTAAATTATGAAGTGAATTGCTTGTGTACAAGCATTTCTTCTGGTACAAGCAAAGTGGGAGAACTGTACAGGGCATGATATATATCTTTTCCTTTTTATCCCAGAACAAATCTCGAAGTTAAATTTCATTTGCAAAAACCAATGGTATCCATTTCCCTTTGGTAGAGAGGTAGAAGGATCAAGAAGGCTTTCAATTCTTAACAGCAGGCTTCCCAGGATACTTGGCTCAAGTTCATTAGGAATTCACCCATTCTAACACTTGGACCTTTAATCATAAGAGCATATTTGAAAGGTAGAGTAAAAACATTTTCCAAAACTTGTAGCTAATCCCATCCCATAGCTTGGGAGGGCATATAAACCTCCATTGCCTGGCTGTCTTTGAGTCTTATAAATATATGGGGATCTTGTACACACAAAATAAGAAATATGTTTTTCCCCTCTTTAAAAAATATAAACAAACTTGTAGCGAATCAACAAGAAGACAAAGAGGCAACCAGGTTTTTCTCCCAGCTAAGTGGAAGGCAGTGCACCCAAGATAAAAAGTATTACAACCCAATCTCTGCAAGCTTTGAAAAATTATCATATTCCTCTTGGGTGTCAGGATCAACAAGAGAAAAGTAAAATAAGTTTGGTTTTCCTTTTAGGGGGTAGTAATATTGAAGAAACTTACTCTAATATATATTCTATGTCTAATATTTCAAGAGCATTTATAAGTGAATTTAGATCATTATCACTAAAAATCATTACATCTGAGCCTATATAATATAAACATATGATCAAAGGACATTTCCTGGAGGTAAAAAAAAAAGGACAGGATTTTAAACACAGTACCATTCCTAAAACATACACATAAAGCTGAGCCTTGCAGCTTGGATTTAATTTTGCTCTAACTGTAGCTCTAGTCTGCTTAGCTTTGTAAATGCGGCTGTGTTTATAAGGTACTTTAATTTACTGCAGTGGTAGTGTTTGTTAATTTTATGGCAATCTAAATCTAAACAGGCTTCAGATACATTTTCATTACAGCTTCATTGCAAAACACAGTAGAGTAAATAGCTCTGAGATTCCAATGCAGTTTATTTCTTTTAGCAAAAGACTCACCATTTTCTGACAAAGCCTCTGCCTTAACATATATGTTCTTCCTACTTACTAATAAGGTTTCTGTCACTCAAGTACCCATGTTCATGTAATTTTAGGAGGAAAAACATAATTTCTAAGGGATTTTAATAGTTAAGGGATTCACTGTAATTAAATGTAAAGGGATTAAAAGTTGGGTTTTGCCCATCTCTACTCTGATTCCATCCCAAATGTAATCCAACGTGAGCAAATCTAAGAAAAACTGGGATGTATCTGAATTATTTACAAATCCTAATTGTTAAAAACAAGAGACCCAAAATGGAGTCACTTATGCTATGCTCCAAGCCACCCAGCCAAGACTACGTAATTACAGTTCAGCCTCTCCTAGGAATGTAATCTTGAACCAATCTGGAATTACTGGGTCAGCATGAGTGAAGTCATCTGCCTGATAGAAACCTACCATGCCTTAAAGAAAGCTGAACTTGCCACAACCAATTCTTTCCTTGGTAGTCTAACTTCCTTGTCGTGTTCCTGTCTGCCTATAGGCACCTTTCATTTTGTATAGCTCCTTCTATTTGCTAGATGAGATGCTGACCGACTCATGAATCATTGAATAAAGCCAATAAGATCTTTAAAATCTACTCTGTTGAGTTTTGTTCTTTTATATACACAAGTAGCAGCATAATTCAATGGGAAAGGAAGGCATATTGTCAGAAACTGATTTCAAAACCCAATTCTGACACTAACTAGATGTGTGACACCAGACAAATTACTTGAGTTTCATTTTCTCATCTGTAAAATGGAAACTATAATACAATCATCTATTTTAGAAATATCATGCCTTCATCTAAACTGATGCCTTCATCTCATTTAGTTCTTCACAGCTCTTCTAATAACTCCAAACTAGATCCTTGAAAGTTCTATCTCAGATAATGCCCCCGTATCCCAAAAGTTTGAAAAGAAAAGACTATCTTATATCTTAGAGGTCAACTCACTGATCCTAACAAACTTAGGAACCACAAACAGGAGAGCAATAAAAACCAGCCCCAAAGACCACTCAAGAGAACTAAATGCTAATGTTATCTCTAAACCAATTCAGAACTTACTAGAGAAAATTTGTAAACTAAATTTCTGTTGAATCAGTCAAACAGTCGTCTTATTTGTCCATAATACTGCATAGATTTCATATATCCATTATTTCTTGTGTTAAAAATGAGACAGGAAATAGGCTATTGAACCTATCTAGAAATAAGATTCATGATTAAATTTTAAAATTCATTATTTCCCAGTCTGATGTTTAAAACAAAAATACAAACAGTAGATTAGTATATGAAGATTTTGTGTGTACATGTGTGTTTTTAAAAAACAAAAACAAAAACCTTGATGACAATGACTGATGCCAGTTTCACCCAACTTCCAACAGGGCTAAAGGGAGAAAATAAGGTGGCTGGTGTGAAGGAATACGGCAGAAGACAGTAAGGAACCACCTTAATTCCTCAGCTATAAGTACTGGCCAATTGACCCCTAATTCTACAGATCTTTCCATGCAAAGTGACTAGTATTTATTTGGTAAGTATGTACAGATGTATTTAACATAAAGTTATGCAATTAGGGTTATCCTACAAATTAGAGCTGTTTTCTACTGTTAATGCTCAGGGCAACCTTTTCAACCATGACTTACTCTGTTTACTCTCAATTATTCATATGTCAAATCAAAAAACTCAATTTTTTAATATACATACACAGGCTATTTTTCCAAAATTCTCATTTGCACATCTTCCACGAAAAATTATTCCTGCAAATGAGACTAGAGATACAGTATGAGATCCCAGAAAGCCTATTCAGAAAAAAAGACATCTTATAATGTTAATTTATATTGCATATTAACATAAAGCTACATAAATCTTTCTACCATTCCTCAAAACACACTCACCTCTGGGACAGAATCCAGCATTTGCTTATTAATACCATATCCAGAATATTAGAGAAGGCAATGAAAAAAAATACCATATACAACTAAAACTACACAGGGAACTTAGAAGAAAAATCAATATTAAAACTAACACTAAGGTCTTTGAACTTTAATAAACGCCTGACTACATAGTGAAGTATCTATGGATGAAACGATATGATGTCTAGGACTTATTTTAAAATACCCCCTCCCAAAAAAGAGGGGGGCGAGGGGAGATAAACAAAATTAGATTGACATTGATTTTTAATATTCATCTGGATTGATGGGTATCTAGGAGGTTTCTTATTTTAGGGTGAACTCTATAACCGATATACAACTATTTATGACCTAAAAACCTGACAGTTTCATAGGATTCAGCTTAATATTCTCTTTATTAAAAGTACACTTAAACATTTCCATAGTAATTTTTTAAAATTACCTTTCAGTGAGAATTCCTCAAACTAAGCAGGTTTTTAGCCTTTAATGAACAACTAAAATATATTTTAAATGAACCACCAACATTTTACCTTATTTCACTGAATCTAAGACTACCCCATATTTTTGCATCTCTGGGAAGCATTTTACTATCAATGGCATGTTATACTTCAATGGGGCAATTAACTTTTTCTTGGTGGTGGTACCATACACAATGATACAGCTTAAAATCAAACATATCTTAGATTCAATGCAGTAAATTGCTGAGAACAGCTTTTTTAATCCATACTTTCTTTCTAATCAGGAATTTAGCACACAATGCCTTGTGTTCTCTGCCCCAGGAAACCTATAATTATCTTGGGAGGTCTCCTCAGAGAGAAAGGCCAGAACCTGCTTACTTTGTTAAGTTAGCTCCCTCCCCTCAGTTGGGCATAATCCTTAAGAATTAACTCCTAGGAGGATTCTGGAGCTCACGGCATAGCAGGCAGAGCTCGCTAGGCAAGGTTTCCCCTTAAAATTTGTTATAATAGCTATGAACAAGGCCAGTGCATAAATGTTAATGATCCAGAGCTTTGAGGAGCACCAAGCAGTGAGATTACAGGGGAAGGATGGCTGCAGGTGTGGCCGTAAGGGCATGTAATGTGGGGAATGAGTAAAACTAAAGCAAGTAGATGGGATAAAATAGGCTTAGCGTCACCTCTAAAATCTCAATGGGACTTCATATCATGAATTCAACAGTTCACTTGGATTTCTGATTGACCTTATTTATTTTGCTCTTTCTATTAACACCTACCCCTCGCAGCCCTCAGAATTAGTTAGCGCGGTCTATTAGAAGAGCGATAGAGGGTTTGTGCAGGACTATGAGAGTGGCGGCTGCTGACCTGTTCATATTTCTCCAGTTCTGTGTGATAGATTTGTCTGATCTGGGTCAATTTGGCTCTGTAATCTGAGTGTTCAATAGAGTTATCTGAAGAACCTCCAGAGGCTGCCGCGGCTGCAGCTGCTGCCGCCGATCCCCCACCTTTCTCAGGACCTGAAACCCCTTCTGCCAAAAGCATATTGTCCAGTCTCATTAGCTGGGGATCGGGAGGGTCCTCCTCCTGGGCTCCTCTGATGCTGAGACCTTCAAGGAAAGAGAGAGAGAGACAGAGAGAGAAGAAGCGAGAAACAGGACAAATAGTGTGAGTATTTTATTTATTTGAGTAAATGATCAAACAACATCAGTGCACTACAATTCATGCTGAGAATTTCATTGTTTGCATTTTATCAGTAAGTACCAGTAAGTATGAAAATTCTTATTTCTATGAAATGTCTAATATCACTCTCTCTCAATATATTCTGATTAGATCCTTGGAAAAAGGTAACCCTGGCTTCTCAGAATATTCTAACACCCAATCTTCCCAGGTTTAGATGATTTAAGCAAAAATGGGAAGGGGGTAAAATTTTCAAGATTTTTACAAAGAAAAAAATAATTCCAAGGATACGAAACAAACCCATCAAAAGGCAGTTATTCTGTTTCTCCATACTGTTGGAAGGACAGAATTTAAAATCCCATAATATATTCACAAGCTATATTCAAAAATTAGAAAATAAACAGGATTAGATGGGCTTTTCCATCATTTAATTTCAGGGACAGAAAAGAAATACATACATTATGAGGTAATTAGCTATGCTTTTAAAACATATATTATTAAATGAATTTGTTAAGCAATCGCCATCAAACCAGGACACTAAATACGGGATTAAAAATATACCATCAACATGGCAATGCAGTGCTGGGCACAGTAGTCTCAATCTAATTTTGCTTTTAAATCAAGAACTTCCTAAGTGATGCCCAGTCAGCAACCTCATCTGAGTATTATAGATCACAGCTGACAATTCATAGGTTTAATCAGGTCACATAGGCTTTCTGCCAAGACATTTTCAACAACACAGAAGACAGAAGTTTTAAAATAATTATCACAGTATAAAAAGCACTGGAGTCATGACAGCTCAAAATCAGCATTTTCATTAATGTGTAACATAATCTAAAATATCCCAGCCCAATTAACCTCTGTAAATCTGTTTAAAAGCAGGATCCCCACACTAGTTACAAAGCATCTTGGGGAAGGAGGGGATGGAAGTTGGCATCTTGCATGTCTGCATTTGGATTCTGTCTTTTGCGTCTGTGCCTGTTGTTGTTTATCCACAGTGGTGCACACTCTGTGTCTAGTGTAACTTACATGACAGTAACATCTATAAGCTGCCAAGTACTCAACTGAGCACCAGCTCTGCGATTTTATATGCTAACCTAAAACCACCATCAATTCTCTTTAAGAACAGATTTCATTCCTAGATGCCCTGAATTATACCCACAGCATGACTGAGCCCTTGGTTGTCTTAACTCAAATGCACAACTTTAATTTCCTCCCTCAAAACACTTTAAAGCTGTCACTTTCATTTAAAAATATACTTCAGAATAATTTCAACTGGGTAATAAAACTAACTGACAATAATTTAAAATTATATCTGTTGCCTGTTCTGAGGTAAATAAATAAGGGTTGAAAACTACAATGTACTAAGACAATAAATTCATTTAGGAAACCAAAAAGTTAGATAATTCTCTTAAATAAGATAAAAATCAGTATCGACACATTGCTGATAATTAAGGATAGACTAACAGGTATTTGCTATTTCTTTTAGATCTAAGAGAAACTGCTAAATATTGGCTACATTAATATTTCTAATTTAGCATCTTTGATTTTCTTCCCTTCACTTTGTTATATGTTAAAATTTCATGGCCTAGAATTCTTATAGTTTCACATGCCAAGTGTTTTGTGCATTTGGCATGAAGTAAGGACTCACTGAGTAACCTCTTATTTTGGGCTCTGTTTCATTTTTATACCATTTGTTTGGGAGTCCTTAAGTTTCTTCTTTTTAAATTAAATTTTGCTCATATATTTCCTTTTTATATTTATAGCTACTGATGTTTCTCCTGGAAATGTGGATTTTAATCTACCTTTAAGGTTCTTCCAGGTTTCTAGTTTTCCCCCTGTAGTTATACACCATGGATATTGGTGAGGCTCTTTAATAGTAAATCAACATACAGACTCAAGCTATTACACTCCCCTGAACAGTATAGCAAACAAGAGAAGATGCTCAATGACTAATACACAAGGAAATAGACTATATGGGAGATAGAAGAAGGAAATGTGTCAGGAAGAAATGCAAAGGACAGAAAGTAATCACCTATGTATGGCACTTATATATACATACCTAATATATATATAAAACCACCATACCAATAGGAAGCAACCCTTACACTCAGTAACAGTAGACACATATAAAAATAAGTATGTACTTTCAGCTATCATAACATTCTCCCCTTGCAATGAATAATAACTCTTCTAAAATCATAAGTAAATCAACACAAAGTTCATACTCCTTTGGATCAAAAGTACTAGAGCACTTCACAGTATGGCAATATTGAGGCTATTTATCAACACTGAAATCATTTTTGTAACTACAGTTGGAAAAGTGAATGGATTTTTTCTCTATTAATCAAAGTCATGATTACAAATTTTTAAATAGCAATAATACAGTTTCCAAAATTATTTTTAATTTGAATATTTCTATTCATTTTCTTACTTTATGTTCAAATTACTATTTTATTTCTCATCCTACCTCCCTCACTGTTACTTAGCTTACCAACCTGCCAAAGTCACACCTTCTGATATGATGGCTTCCAATCATAACACCCATTCCTCGACACACCTATAAACATCATAAAAAATCTAAATTTGCAAGAGCCGATGAATCAAACACTGTGATGATCAAAAGATCTTGATATCTTCACAGTGAAACTTGGGAAAACAATAATTTAAAAATTGATCCGTGTTGTCTTTAATCCAAAACATACACAGGGACAGTGGTTTTCAGAGGTTTATAAAACTTTTACATCTGGACTCCTTGGTTATCATAGCATTATAAAGTTAAAACAACAACCCCATTTGGAATCTACTTAGAACCATAATATTCATTTCAGTATTTCTAAGATTTAGACAAATCATACAAACAAAGTAAAACATTGTTTAACAATGAACTTGGCTTTGTTATAAGCCCATGGTTTTTGCATATCTTTCAGCAAATCCTAATTAGCTGTCTTTCAACATGCTGTGCACCTGCCCCACAGATAATGGGAGAGAGCATCTGCATAGACGACTGCATTCGGAGGGCAATAAATAAATTACGGGTCAAAATTATTACAAAGCTTTCTCCGAATAAACGCATACCCTTCACAATACTAAGCTGCAGATGTGAGAAGTACCTAAAGCCCACTCAAATGGTATGATTACGGGGCTGTTTGAGTTTAATAATCTGACTGTAATTCAGGCATTTTCAACAGCTCATTAAGGGTTCATTAATATATAGGCGAGCTTTTGAATTATAAATAAGCAGATTAGAAATCAGTGGTGGCTGGATTGCACAGTAGTAGCCTCTCTAACAGAACAACACTGTAACACAATGAAGGCTTGACCTAAAAGGATGAGGTAAGAACACAGGGCACCAACTAAGCTCTGAGGCTCCATCACTTCAGGGACCAAGCCTGCTAGACCATAACTAACCTCCGTTCACCCAGGACTGAGAATAGCTTCAGACCACGGCCACTTCAAATGTGTTCTACACATGCACGTGAATTAAGCATAACTAAGATCTAACTTGACAATATTTCCACAAAGAAGACATACACTATCCATAGTAATGATAAAATTATCAGATCATTTTTATTTTGTGAAGAGTATATTTTCAGACTTGCTGAGAAACAACAATCTATTATGGAAACTTAAGTTGTTTGATTATAACCACCCCTCCCCCAATAAGCATATTGTAAAAGTAGATCCCAAATTATTCATAAGCTTAGGCCCATGAAATCTGTGTAATTTTGTCCTCAGATGGACTTGTTCTTGATTCATTCAACTACCACGCCACAGTCTTAGCTCAGAGGAAAATGTTTTAGCAAGAGTACTGTGTAAAACAAAGCCAGATTAGATATTTTTAGCAGGCCCTGAGTTCTTGACTGCTTTGAAACCAATGACAGTTTAAAAGAAAGAAGCAGGACTGTGGTCTGAAGTTACAAAGATGATTAAAGAAAATACCAACTTTATTTTCCGTTTCTGTTTAAAATGCTTTCTTCATTTTAGAATCAAGTTAGCCACAGTGTGAGAAACATAACCTAATTGCAGATAAAGAAGAGAGATTAATATAGACGTATTGCCACTTTTCTTCCCGAACATAAAAAGGTAAAATAATTTTCCACCTGAAATCC